>NW_019734354.1:1104125-1178242 GCF_002891405.2 Cryptotermes secundus
CTCAGCACCCTGTTCTCAAACACCCTCAGTCTATGTTCCTCCCTTAATATTAGAGACAAAGTTTCACACCCATACAGAACCATAGGCAAATTATAGTTTTGTATATTCTAATTTTTGTGTTTTAGACAGGTTGTGTGTTTTTCTTTATGGTACATATATTATCTCAAATAGAGTCGCATCATCGGCACAGACTAACGGCTGAGCACCTCGTGCCTCTAAATAAAATTTAATCTAGCCTAGTTTTTGCAAGTTACTGTTATTTAAGGGATTCTTCGACCAAAATTCTGAACACAGCCCTTGCTCCTACAGCCCGGTCCTCCTTCACAGATTTTGACGGTGCTAAGTGTCCCTTCACTTAAGATAAAGAAGGTAAAAAGACGCTAAGCTAATCATGTAATAGGCCGTAGATGTCCATAGAGATGTAAGGAGTCAAGCCTCCCAAATTTTCTAGACAATAAGCTCACAGATGTTGGTGACGCTGTCAGCCTTATGCGCCGGCCGCCCTGTACCCCCAGGAAGACTCCTGGTACTATTTCTATTGGCGTTTGAGTCGACCCAGGGACATAGTGTGGCTGGAAGGATTAAGTGAATTGAAAAATCCGATTACCCCATCGGGATTCGAACCTGCCCCCTTCCCACTTGTACGTGTAGTATAGTGCCTCAACCAACTACGCTACCGCGTGCCCCCTTCACGTAGAGCAGGCAACTTAAAATAAAATTAAGTGTAGCTATTTTTTTTAAACCTTTGCTTTTAATATTCTGTGTATAGACATCCCATTGAATTCATCCCTAAATATAACACAAATAAGAAACAACGGTAGTGTGCAAGAGGTAACACGAGAAAAGCAGGCACTGCACTAGTAGGTCTGTTTGCAAATACAAAGAAACTGCAATGGCAGCGGACTCCATGCAACTTTGAACGTGATGTGGAAATTGTATACGAACATTGAATTATTACACGTGAGAGGAAGTAGCCGTGACCAACACTCACTTGAACGACAGGGGAAAAACAATGAGATATTATGGACAATTATTTTCCGGCCCATAGAATAACTTAAGGCAAAATTCTCAAGGGCTCGATTCTTCTAGTCAGATAAAGCATTAAATTTATATAAATAGTACTCAGAATTTCGGTTCCTACCTCACTGAAAACGAAAGGTTAACACACTGACACGCGTATGAAATGTCTATAGACGTGGTTTGGATTGAAAATTGGATTTATTGAACACTTGAAGATTGTAACTACATGTAACTGTAGTGCTATCACTAATTCACATACTCTACAATTCACTATAACACGAACTAAGTCTTCTCAGTCTGCAGTGTCTTCACCAGTCATTGTCTGGTAATGGCTTCCAATTCAGTAGATCCCTCATCTTCCGAGTTCACGTCCTTAATGGTCGGCAACTGTCATACAACTAACTAAATTCTAGACATATACTGCTTATAACTACTCGGCACGGACTGCACAGAAAACACCGCCTCCAACACTTCTGCTATTATTGTGTCACGCGACTGTCGCACGGATCACGCAGAAAACACCTTTTCCCAGTTAGGCCATTGGTGCGTGTTAGGAATCTGTTGGCTAACAACGTGCGTTTTTTTAGGGTCATACTCAGCAACCGCTCAGCATGCTACAATATTATCCGGACGAAATTAAGTGATTTTGAATGCTAACGAAGTGGTAATAATCATAGCAGTCCAGATCCATGTTTCCAGCTGATGCTGCCATCAGTAATGTTTCTCTATCAGTAAGAGATTGGCTCCATAATCAATAGTCAGGTTTTAGGGCAGCTCTCAAAATTTAAAAACCATCGACACATATTATGAACAACTGACATCGATCAGTTTTTACTTGCGTAGGTAAGAGCGAACAGACCAAACATAATAAACTGATGAAGCCGGAGACATATCCTAAATATAATACAGCAGGCTACATCTCCAAGAAGCGTCCAAAACATCACTACATATTCGACCGTCCGTTAACCATTTTTGTTAGCCTATTTTCGTTATTCTGAGAAAATAAAAGGATGATTATGAGACGATTACTTCACTGTCTTTGTGTGTGTATAGGTCTCGTATTTTTTTTCTATTCGATCTGTGTAATATGAAAAGAAATTTGGTGATTAATTTTTTCTGTAACTTTATGTTTTATTTTCAGAACGTGGAAGCCGCAAGCACACATAGACGTGGACGTATCCATTCAAAACTGATAATATGTTCCGTTCAAATCTAATATTGGAAATTACATGAAAAGTTGTTAAACAAGTTGAAAATTTTGAGGTTTTCACAGTCTTCATGATTCGGAGAGTAACCGTATATTCTGTCTAGCGGTTGTCCACTGCCTCTTTCTTCAGGGTACGACCTTCCAGTCTACAAGACGTACTGGCACAGAAGGTTACAATATGAATTTGATACTGGTTTGCATCTCCCTTGCAGGCAGGCTACTTCAAAAGTAGTTTCAATTATATATGTAACCGTGGTGCCTTACGAAAATATACAAACATACACGTATTTTAAGGTTTACTTTTTTACTGAATATCAATTTCTTAGAATACTTAAATGATTCAAGAAGGAAAGTGTATATTTATTTCCCACACTACGCAATGTTTTATTTTCAGTGTGATTACACCTGGAAACACACACACAAACACAATACCTTCTGAAGGCGTGGTGAACACTTGAAAACCTTCCAAGCAGACAGTTGGCCTATTCATCTAAAATACAGAAAACTACAAATGATTCATTCCATTTCGAGACCCTATATTTTCCAAGTATCATATATACAAATACGATTTATATATAAAAAGAACCGTAAACTCACCAAGTTTGCATCATGATACACCAGTTGGCAGCATGAGTGCAGTGCCTCACAAAATGGCGACGAAGCTGGAAAAGAGTTTCTGTGTGTTCAAATATGCGAGATGTTCTTCTCTTATTGCAGTGCAGTGTGCATTCAGAGCTGTTCAGAGCAGAGCACAGAAAAGAACCGCCATGCGAACAGAGCATTCTGCGGTGGTATTGGCAGTTTAAGGATACTGGTTGTCTGTGTAAATGGAAAAGCACGGGGGGACCAATATAATGTTTTGAAATGGAATGAATCTTTTGTTGTAAATCTACATATGGCCGCGCCATAGCTCAAGCGGTTAGTCGCTGGCTTCCCAACGCGGCGGCCCGGGTTCGATCCCGGGGTCTGGTCAAGTGGGATTTGTGGTGGACAAAGTGGCGCTGGGGCAGGTTTTCTCCAAGTACTTCGGTTTCCCCTGCCAATCTTCATTCCACCAATTTCTCCACAATCACACTGATCTATCATCTGGGGCTGCTACAATAGGCCAGAAGTGGCCGCAGTACAAGGGACTTAGTCCCACCCCACTAGCAATTAAAAAAAACTATATATGTGGACGTGAAGGCGGAAATGGCACTCAAAATAGCAAATAGTGCGTACTCCTTCCGAGTGGAGCTTACACTCTTGCACGTAAAGTATATCTTAATTCCGTGTAAGTGGGAAAATGTCGTGTTTCCGGATTAGCAGGAAAGAGGCGGCGTTCTTTAAAAATCCTGACTTTATGGGTGCAAGGATTTGTTGGAATTGGTCTGCTTTCTCTTTCATGGCCACATTCCAGAGAATGGGGTTTTTTCTTTATTTTTATTTATATTATTTTTTATTTTTTAAGCGGGCTGTTGTTTGAGAGCAGCATTATAAGGGGTTTCTGGCCAGTATTGACTTTCTTACGCTTACCTCACTTAGACCCGATGATTTTGAACCACTTTAACGTTAGCCCACCCGAACAGTGGATGCTGTAATGCGGTCAGCGGCACGAAAGGGGCAGAGAATGAGCCGCCCTAGCAGAGAGACGCATGACACGTTACGGTTTCATTCGTGTCGCCACCACATGGGACATTTCAATAGGGACTGCTTTTATTTCTTTCATTCTGTATCAATACAGACAGAAATATCCATTTTTAGCTCTGGATGCGGTTTCTTTCATTGCCAATTTCGGAGTACAATGTAACAAAATTTTGAAATTACGACATTTAATGTAAGATTTGAAGTCTTCACAGCCGTGACTATGAAGAATGCTGTCTTCTGGGATGTGGCGCCGTGTAGGTATTGCATAAACCGATGTTTCGGAGGAACGTATTGCCTCCATCTTCAGGGTAGAAGAAAAAAAGAACAAATTTGCGAAAGAGGAACCAGCTTCAGTAGATGGCTGCAGCCACTCACATGTGGAACTTATAGAAAGTTTTTAGGACATCTTATCGGGGGATCAGCCCGTCGATGCTACGAATGAAATTAGAATCCAAGATCTAAATTTTTCAGTTTGTAAATATACGTTGTGCCTCAGACCGAACAGCCACTGTGTTATATACTTATTTTCCGTTGGTTGGTAAGCTGGAATCCTTTCGGGTGGCGTGTAGGCGGCTGTGTCTATTTGCGTGTTTACCTTAGCATTTTTAAATTCTTCTGAAAACTCCCGTGCACTATATTCCACTAACGGTTGTAGCATTAATTTATTCAGCATCTCCGTCTCGGAAACGGTGGAGAGGAGAGACGAATGAAACTTACGTAAGAGGAGAGAAAGTCGATATACACAACAAACGAAGAGTGGATCAAACCTCACCAATTGGTCCCTCAAAAACAGAAGGAAGAGCCATTATCCGAAGCATTAGAGACCTTTCAATGTCTGAATTCTTCCTGGAAAGTAAATGTGAAAAGTGGCCTGTTCGTCTGGCACGCAAATACTTCTCAGAAAACTATTTCAAAAGTGCCTGACAGCTCCTTTGACGCGGGGAGGGGGTGACGTCTGGAGACTTTTCGACGCTATCCGTATCTAAGCCATCTAGAAGGCGGTCCGGGTTTGATCCCGGGGTACCTGTGGCCCTTATATATCACACGTTACGGGCGGTAATGATGCCATCCTCTGTGAGGTTGGCCGAACCACAGCTATGTCTTGGTGGGGACGTATCATGGACCAGGGTTGCGTTAGGATACCTCCTCCTGGACCCGCCGGGCAACGACAGTCTTGGGGGGTTTGGATCAGTATGACCTACCGGGACTGGCGGCTGAGTTCCCATAAAGGGCAATGGCTTTATGACCGGAGCCTCCCACGCGGCGGCAAAATGGCTCTTGGCTGTCCCTACAGTGTACCTGGGATGAATGCAGGAGAGCACTCCCATGGGGGTAGCTTCGTTTGAGTTGTCTCCCTAGAGTACCGATAAGGTGCCGCAAGCTTTAGGGCTCAACACTCTAAAACGGTTTGACCGACCCATGTGGAGGGGTGGGAGTCAATAATGCTGATATACCACTACAGGGGGCTGGTACCTCTAGCACACCTGCAGCAGGAGAAGGATTGGGATACCTAGTCACTGGAGTAGGTGGACTCCGTCTAGCGAAAAACGCCTTCTCTGGCTGCGCCAGACGGAAGTTGAAAAAGCAAGAGCTGGGGCAAGCATAGCAGGAACTTGGGGCAGTCAGCGACCAGGAAATGCAGGCTCGTCCAGGCATGGAGAGACCCCCACTGGTACCTTTAAGAGGCCAAGGTCGGAGGGCAGTACCCCTACAGAAATGGCCAGAGCTCCGAAAAAGCCCAGGGACTTTAAGGAACAAGGGACTTACAAGGAGGCTATGACCAACATAAAGGTAGCTATCTTCAAGGAAACTTACCCTGAGGACAAGCTTACCATAGATGACCAGAATTCCATTCTGGAAGCACTGAGGGAGGTGTTACGTAGGACTCCAAAGGGAGAACTACCACACCTGAAATCCTACAGACTAGTGGGAGGTGCACTTATTTATGCATGTGCCGACCAACAAACTGGTCAATGGCTCACCAAAGCCATTGAAACCCACAGGCTGGAATCATGGGCCAGGCTGAAGGCTACTGATGCCAGGAACCTGCCCAAGCCTGTTAAGTGGCTCTCCGGATTAGGGACAAAGTTGCCCAGAAACAGGAAGAGCTGCTAAAATGGATTGCATACCTCAATCTAGGAACTGATAGGGAGAACTGGAGGGTACTAGATAAGCAATCTGAGTCGAAAGGTCAAAGGCTTGTCTTATTAGTAGACCGAGACTCTTATAATATTATACAGAGGACCGGTTACGATATATTCAGAGGACTCTCACAGGGGACTGTTAAGGTGCTGTATGATCTCGAGGATCAGCGCCAGGCAGAACCTGTGTCAGATGCAGTATCATCCAACTCGGTCTCTGAGGGACAATGGGAACATATACCCACTCCCTCAATTGACGAGAGGAGAATATCTGTTGAGAAGGAGACAATCCCTCTTCTCGTCAACCCTACCTTACCAGATCTGAGACCTTAAGGAACTGACCCTCTTAAATAAGACGATCCAGCTCTCCAGCGTTGTCAAGTACCTTGGTCTAGTATTAGGCAGGGGACTGACATGGAATAAGCAGCTGGATAAACTCGTCAATAAAGCCTAAAAGGCTTTTTGGACATGCAGAAGCATGTTTGGTAAAACTTGCGGACTGCAACCGCACGTTGTGCATTGAGTATACACTGCGGTTGTAAGACCCATAATTACATACGGCGCCACAGTATGGTGGTCCAGAGTCAATCTCAAGACAAGCAAGGCAGAACTTAGTAAATTGCAAAGGTTGGCTTGCTTGGGTATCACAGGAGCAATTCGAACATCTCCAACAGCTGCACTGGAGACACTCCCTGGACTCCCACCACTACATATACAGCTGGAGGCAGAGGCCAGGGCAGGAATCTACCGTCTCCAGTACAGTGATCATTGGAAACCTAAATCCGATAGTTTCGGACATGCATACATAACTCGGGAGGATCCTGAGACATATTTTCGGACCAGTGAAAGAAAATGGAATATGGAGGAAGAGGTATAACCATGAGCTATATAAACTATTTAATGAACCAGACATTATTGTATTTATAAAGGTGAAAAGGCTTGAATGGGCTGGACACATAATACGTGCCGGCGAGAATAGAACCATCAAGAAAATGCTTAACACCAAACCAGAAGGAAATAGGAGAGTGGGAAGACCAAGATTGAGATGGGAAGAATGTGTGCGGAAGGACATAAGAATTTTGGGTGTAAAGATCTGGAGGAATGTAGCATCGAATGGAGAAGAATGACGAGCAATTCGGAGGAAGGCCAGGGCTCAAAAAGTGCTGTCGTGCCAGTGACGATGATGATGATGATGATGATGATACATAACTAAGGACATGAAAAAAGAACCCATATTACAAATGGGGTCTGACAAAATGATACTGAGACATTTTATGAAAAGCCTTTCACAGTCAGATTTCCTGACAGCAGTGAATGGGAAGACGGGTTTCTGCCCGATAGAAAAGGGGGACTGAACTGGTATACAGATGGTTCCAAGATAAATAAGGGCACTGGAGCCGGTGTTTTCTGATATGGCACGAGGCGGAAATTTAGTTTCAGTCTTGGGCAGTACACGACAGTATTCCAGGCAGAAATATATGCCATTAAGGCGTGTATTATGGAGAATCAAGATAGGAGCTACAGCGATAGGAACATCTACATTCTATCTGACAGAAAAGCTGCACTTAAAGTGCTTGACAAACACCAGATCAACTCAAAATTAGTCTTGGATTGCCACGAAACTCTCATTGAACTTGTCAAACATAACAACGTACAACTGATATGGGTGCCGGGGCATGAGGATATTGATGGAAACGAAACAGCAGATCAGTTGGCCAAGGTTGGAGCTGAACATCCGTTCATAGGACCTGAACTAGCCTGTGGCATCTCTATAGGAGTTGCCAGAAAGGCAATCAGAGACTGCACAAATATGATGCACAAGAAATACTGGGAATCCTTAACTGGACTCAGGCAAGCAAAGGGACTCATACGAGGGCCCTCTAATATAAGAGCGAATGAACTGTTGAAGTTAAACAGGAACCAGCTGCGATGGGTGGTAGGACTATTTACAGGACACTTGTCACCTCAAAGGACACCTCTTCAAACTGAGACTAAGGAACAGTCCAACTTGTGAGAGGTGTCAAGAAGAAAATGAAACAGCCACACATATCCTGTACGAATGTGAGCCCTTAGCTTATTTAAGATTGCGTCACTTCGGTCAATATATTATGGAACCAAGTTACTATTTTGACGTCCCCACATACAAAATCCTACGCTTCAATCAAAGTGCAGGATTGCTGATGGGATAATCAGAAGAGGAGGCACAACAGATCACTGTGGTCACGGTGCAAGGGCCAAGAAGGCCCATCTCTTATACATTCGTTCATTTATTCATTCAAGCCATATAGAACAGTTGGATAATCAATGAATGATAAATTAAAAAATGTCTGGAAGTGGTCGTGGCCTAATGGTGATTCTGTCTTCGAATTCGTTGCAAAAACTTAAGGAAACTATAGTAAACAACGGACATGAGATGTCCCAGCCAAGATTCAAACCTAGCGTCTTTACAAAGACAAAAACAACACCATCTTTAGCGCATTTACAATACAAGATTATGACGTCACCATCAAAACAGTCAGGTCGGTCCGAAAGCTGTAAACCCGACAGATACATGCATTTGTTTCGGGCTGACACTCAATTCCCATCCACGTCGGATCCTCATTTACCATGAAATCTGAGCTGGAACTAAAAAATTGTTCTGCCCAGGTGAAGTCGGTGTCTACGCGTCACCCGTTCCTACATTAATAATCAGATTTGAAGTACATACACCAAAACAAAAACAAAAACAAAGAACTCCTTGGGTTTAGTTCGAAAGCGAACTATACCGACCGAGCGACCGCCGCTTATCGGCGAAGTAAGCGCCAACTTTAGCGGATAGAGGGTGTCGTGTGGTCAGCCCAACGAATCCCCACGGTCGTTAATTTCGGTTTTCTAGACCAGGAAGTACATACACATGACTACGAATTCAATTTGTATTATACAGCGATACATAATCAATTCGGACACCCTCATCCTGTCTTGTTGTGGGTTTTGGATGATTTCAAGTTGTACGACTGCTTTAGTTTGACCATAATCGGCTTTATTAGGGACAATATTTCTCTCTTCTCCTTCAAAACTGAAAGATAAGCCACAGATGACAGAAAAATTTTGTAGCTGCACTGTAGCACAAAACCACAGCGACTGCAGTAAGATTACCCCCTGCTTCATCATTGGGTCCAAAATGCAATTATGGCTCTTCTGTAGTACTCAGACGTTGGATTGATTATTATTACCCTAAACAGTATCAATTAGTTGGGTTTTTGTAACGGATGTACAGTGCGTTTCCCGTCAGGTAAGACCTGAATTAACCTCGGAATGACAAGCCAACCAATGTAAACAGGTTCAATTTAAATAATCCAGTTATTTTTATGGGTTCTCATATTTCGACCTTGCAGGCCATTTTAAAAGGTTGGACAGTGAAAGGATCATGCTTTACAGTTCATTAAGGATCTTAGTACAGTTAGTTATACAGTCATAAGGATAAAATGGGTTAAAATTTATTTTTAAATAGTATCAGGGAAACAGTTTCTTGTGGTTCATTCTAATTCATAATTCTTTGCCCCGCACGTTATATATCTGCATGCGCAATAAAGGGAAGCTATTTTAATATGTAAAATACGAGATTGTATTCATTCACTCTCATGGAGCTGAGCTCTTCTTGAGAAGCCGCCAATTGTGCAACTACTGAAGAATTTCCCAGCATTTTATGGAATCCGAAGGTTCATTACCGTACTCACAAGAGCCTTCCACAGGTCCCTATCCTGACCCAGATCGATGCAGTCCATACCACTGCATCCTATATCTCTAAGAACCAATTTTAATATTGTCCAACCACCTACGCCTTGGTCTTCACAGTGGTATCCTTCCTTCCAGCTTTCCCACAAATATCCTATATGCATTCCTCCTCTCTCCATTCGTGCTACATGCCCTACCAATCTCAACCTCCTTGACTTGATCATTCTGATTGTACTTGGAGAAGAATACAAGTTATGAAGCTCCTCATTATGCAGTTTTCTCCACCCTCCTGTCACTTCATCTCTCTTCTGTCCAAATATTCTCCTCAACACCTTGTTCTCAAACACCCTCTGTCTATGTTTCTCCCTTAAAGTCAGAGGCCAAGTTTCATACCTATACAGACGTACAGGGAAAATTATAATTTTGTATATTCTAATTTGTATGTTTTTGGACAGCAGACGAAACGACAAAGGGTTCTGGACTGAATGGTAGCAAGCATTACCCGATTTCAATCTCCTCTTAATTTCCTCCTGAATTAGATTTTGATTTGTTATAGTCGTTCCCAAATATTTGAACTGTGCCAGGTTTTCAAAACATCTGTTAGTTGTCTTTATGTCATGATTTTGCCCTGCATTCTGGTGGCGAGACAGCAACACACACTTAGTTTTCTCGGTGTTTACTTCCAGACCAACCTCTTTACTTGCGTCAATTAAAGTCTGTGTGTTTTTCTTTACGGTATCTACATTATCACCCAGTAGATTCACATCATCAGCATAGACCAGCAACTGATGTGTTCCTGTCTCCGGAGATGAGGAGACTATTAGGACTGATGAGGGATGAAGTGATAGGAGGCTGGAGAAATCTGCATAATAAAGCACTTCATTAACTTCTACACTTCGCCAAGTATAAGCAAAATGAACAAGTCAAGGAGTATGAGATGGACAGGAATGTAGCATGAATGGCGAGAAGAGAAATGCATGTAGGATATTGGTGGGAAAGCCAAAGAAAGAGACTACTTGGAAGACCAAGACATATGTGGGTGGATAATATTAAAATGAATATGGGAGTGGTAGGATGGGGTGGTACAGACTCGATTGATCTGGCGAGAATAGTGACCAGTAGAGGGCTGCTCTGAACACGATAATAAACATAAATTTTGATTTTTTTTTTTTTTTTGAGTAGCTGCACAACTAGCGGCTTCTCAGGAGTGCTCAACTACATGAAGTTAGTTCCTGATATTTGTGGTAGACGTAGTTTACTGGAACAGGTTTCTTTTTCGAGTGTCTTGTTCGTCCCGAAAATCAGTTTTGCACTACTGTTCCTTATCTTACTAATCCTTCGTCTGCCTTTGAGGTGTGTAAGAACACTGACGAGAGAGCACAAAATTAAATTCTTTGCCGTTTTTTTTCATTTCGGACTTCACATCTGACCAGCCACTTGACTGGACTCGGAGAAAAGAAGTTAGAACTTTTACTACATACAAATTCGTGTCACTGAAGATTGTTAAAGGCTAACCCAAACACCATTCTTAGCATGGAAATAAAATTCTTTAAAGCATTCAATGAATTACAGAGCCTTCTGCAACATTTATGAGATGATTGCCGAGCACGAAACTGCAATATTCATTGACGTAAATCTTGTTCGTGAGCATCTGTGAATTTAACAGTGAGCTGAAACTGTCGTTTTACAATGTTATGTCTGTTGCCTACCTTCTGCCTCAGACGAGAACTTGGAGTACTCACCTGTAACCAAGAGAGAACATAGACGTTAGTCTCGTAACAACTTAATTAAACAGCAATCGAAATCTCTATTTGTTTTAATCTGTGAGGGACAGACATTTTATGTGTTTCGTGTATTCAGCAATGGTGCGAAAATGAATCACTCACTCATTCACTCACTCATGGAGCTGAGCCCTTATTGAGAAGCCGCCAATTGTGCAGCTACTCAAGAAGTTACCAGCATTTTATGGGACCCAAAGGTTCATTACCCTGTTCACAACAATTATCCACTTGTTTATATCCTGAGCCAGATCAATCCAATTCATACCATCCCATCCTCTCTCCTAAGAACTGTCTTAATAGCATTCTTCAACTTATTGTAGGTTTTCCTAGTGGTCTCTTTCCTTTCGGTTTTCGCACCATATCTTACATGCATTCCTCTTTGCCGTCTTGCGTGTTACATTCCCTGCCCATCTCATCCTCCTGGCTTGATCATTCTAATTATACTTGGAGAAGAGTACAATTTATAAAGCTCTTCATTATGCAGTTTTCTCCAACCTCCTATCATTTAATCTCTCTTCGGTTAAAATGTTATTCTCAACATCCTGTTCTCAAACACCATCAACCTTATTCTCAACACCTTGTTCTCAAACACCATCAGCCTATGTTCCTCCCATAATATCAGAGAGAAAGTTGCACACCCATACAGAACCAAAGGAAATATTATAGTTTTTTATATTCTGATTTTTATATTTTTGGACAGCAGACGGGATTACAAAATGCTTTGGACTGAATGGTAGCAAGCATTGCCCGAGTTCAGTCTCCTATTAATTTCTCCCCAGATTAGGTTTTGACCTGTTATAGTCGTTCCCAAATATCTGAACTGTGCCACATTTTCAAAACATCTGTTACATATATTTATGTCATGATTTTGCCCTGCATTTTGGTGACGAGACAATAACATATACTTAGTTTCCTTTGTGTTTACTTCTACACCAACCTCCTTATTGGAGTCAATTAAAGTCTGTTTATTTTCTTTATGATATCTACATTATCACCAAGTAGATTCACATCATCAGCATAGACCAACAGTTGATGTG
The DNA here is from genome assembly GCF_002891405.2 of Cryptotermes secundus. Lineage (NCBI taxonomy): Eukaryota > Metazoa > Arthropoda > Insecta > Blattodea > Kalotermitidae > Cryptotermes > Cryptotermes secundus. Next base: position 1,116,649 of record NW_019734354.1, read on the forward strand.
TCCCATTTAATTTCAGTCCCACCAGGATTTCATTGATAGTGGTCGGAAAACCAGATGGAAACGGACCACTGGGAAGACCAAGGCGTAGGTGGGTGGACAATATTAAAATCGATTTTAGAGAGATGGGATGGGATGGATTGATCTGGCTCAGGATAGGTCCAGTGGGGGGCTCTTGTGAACATGGTAATGAATCTTCGAGTTCCATAACAATCTGGGAACTTCTTGAGTAGCTTCACAATTGGCGGTTTCTCAAGAAGGGCTCAGCTCCATGAGTGAGTGAGGTGTCTGTCTTTTGAGAGGTACTCTCGCAGCAAAATGTCGAGTGTCTCTGACTAATGACACTGTATATTGACATAAAAATGACTAGCATATGTGCCAGTTTACTGATTAGACTCTCACAGTAAAATATCCGATGTATTTGCCAGAGTATTGACAAATGCTCTCACAGAAAAACACTTGCAGGACGATCAATACATTCTAGGATATGTGGTTCTCAAAGCGCCGGCTGCGAAGCGTTCTGCTTTAAGTGTTACATCGCCGTGTAATCCGTTGAAAGCCAACGACAACGATCGCTGTATTCCTTGCTGTGGGCTTTCAGGCTTGGTATGTATCGTGACTAAAGTATGGGGAAGTATTTTCCCTCTTATACCTCGTTATAAGCACAAAGTTACTAATCGATATGTGCTGTTGATAATATTATCTGAAATTGATTTCTGACTTAACGCCACTTCATGTGGTACCTCATTTAATTGGATCGGTTTTGCAGTTCCACATGGTTTTCAAACCAAACGAACAGAGAAACAAGTGACGCAACACGACGCACTCGAAACAAAACCGAATGTCTGCTTCAGTGAAATTCAGACGGTGCAAGTTGCCTATGACTAAGACCCCCATACACACACAGTTTGCCCTTCCGATCGACCTTACAGGCAAAACTTTCACAATTTACCCCCTCCCTTTCCTACCCATACACGCGCAGATAAAGCGGCAGGCTTCATGCCACGATCAAGGTCTTCCAACCTATAATTTTGAGTCACACACGTCATGTGCTACGGTCCTGCAGGCAGAACTGATGGACTGACGGGCTTCCCACAGGCCAACAGTCCAAACGTTTGGCCGGCCGGACTACACACGTCAGTTTTGCCTTTCAGTCTTCAACTGTGCAGGCCGAACTGGAGGCCAAACTGTGTGTGTATGGGGGCCCTAAGCACTGTCGCTTATGCCTGCCGCAGTAAGAATTACGTGAAGTTCTTCTTAAAGATGAATGATGCTTGAACCTGAGACAGATTGACGAATGAATGCATGTAGCAAGTGGGCTCAAGCCGTCACGCCTCTGGTGTCAGTTCAGAAGTTCTGACCTGAGCACCGACTAATGTGATTGCCGGTTATCTGGTTGCCGGAAGCGAGATACACGTATTTTCATACGTACCCTGGGGCCCAAACAATACGTAACAGGAGCTCTTTGCGGGAGGATAAGGGAGCCGGGGCGAATACGAACAATTCACATGTATAGTGCTTAGGTAATTAAGAACAGGTACAACTTTATCTTATCATTAACAAAGTGGCGCCATTCTGTGCCGCGTTTGGACTGGTGACGAAACGCGATCCACCACTGAAAGCCACAGAGCTAACATCAGAGTTTGTAACGGAGACATCCGACGTCCCTTCTCATAAAGAAGTTAATTTCTCAAACAATAGTGGGAAAAGGTATGCACAAATTTTCTACGATACTGGAGGACAAATTCGGCCTTACATGGAATAAATAACCTTGTGCTCCACGGACTGTGATGATAATTATCATCACATCTATTATAATAGATACAATTGGGCTGTTCTTAACAAACAAATGGCAGGTGCTTTCCGACTCCACTGTCTTTACATAATCCTCCTATATGTAGCAAACTCTTCGACTACAAAATTCAATTTACACTTGTAAAGTATTTTGGTATTCTTTCTTCTTCTTCTTTTTCCTGTACAGCTAAGATATATTAAGTGTGTCTCTTGTCAACAAGGCATGTGATGGAATGTCTAGTTCTCAAGTTCATGACTGGGACATGGCTGCAGAATACAGAAAGCAAATGCGAAAATATTGAAAATGCAGTAGCGTAAAGGCGACACGGGTTGGACTTCCAACTTGTGGGTTGGGGAAATAGCAAGCAATGAGAATATTACGAAATGTTATACAAGGCGTCGAATTTGGATGGGTTCTTTGGAACCAGAGCAACGCAAAATGAACATGATATTGGAACTCGTAATGAGAAGAACTTCTGTAGGCCACGTCCATTGGGAACCAGAGAACCGACAGATCACAGGTTAAATTGACTAACAACAATTGACTAGACAACAAGTCAGATGGGACAAGGATGACACTTAATCAGATGGAAATTAACAGTTTTCATGGAAATGGTTATCATTAATTATGGATAAGATTTCTGGTGCACACGGGAAACACGTCAGCAGTTAAGATGTTTCAGTTTGTTAATGAGATGACGTCTCTGGTGTGATGATATTGTTCGGGATGTGAAAACCTAAATCGAAGATAGATTTATGATAAAGAGCTTCAATGAGGAACAAGATTGTGTGTTTGATGCATTCATTACATGCCCCATAAAGTTTACGCTTCGTCAAATATTATGTTAAGGTAGCCAAGAAGAATAAGATCGTTTGGGAGAGTAACACGCGTGGAAAATAGGAGTACATAAGAATTCCAGGCCAAAACCTTAACCGATCAGACCACGGCAACTTCTGAACGTGAATATCTTATACAAATAATGAATGGAAATACGGACATGTTTGAAATAGAGAGGATAAGAGCCCAGTGGCGGACTCTTGTGGATCGGTAATGAAACTGCATGTTCTATAAAAGCCAGGGAATCACGAGTGTTGGCTCCTCAAGCAAATGTCTTCCGTGAAGTTTCTTAATACATGTATACAATTCTCATTTCTACAGTTCCTGCTTTTCTTCCTTCTTCATAAAATCTTGTCAATATCTCATTTCGTGGTTTCCTCGTTTCAATACAATTACGCATACTCCCGTAATTTATTTAACTCATGTTTTTACATAACTGCTTGCAGTCGTGCAATGTTTGCCTTTCATTTTCCAACAGGCCTCTTAAACATATATATTCCCGCAATTGTTCTGTTCTATTGGATCCCTCTGTCTGTTTTCTTTAGCAGAACCGATAAATCCTTCCGCCCAGTGCACATCGATGCACAAGAGCCTTACTGCTTACAGGGACCAGTTGTGGAGTTCAGATGTTCAGCAGTTGAAAAATAAATCCCGCTACTTGCTGTAACCGCCAATTCACATCTGCATAGCCCAGTTCAAACAAAAAACAAAGCTCCATGGTTTTAGTCCGTAAGCGAACTGTACCGACCGAGCGAACGCCGCTTGTCGGGGAAGTTAGTGTCAACTTCAGGGGATAGAGGGTGTCGCGAGGTCAGCGCAACGAATCCCCACGGCCGTTAATATCGGTTTCCTAGACCGAAGCGGCCGTTTCCTTGAAATAGCTCCTCAATTATCCTTACGAGGATAAATGGACAGCGTTTCAGACCAACTACTTCTCAGAAAAACTGTAGTGCCGGGAATCTAACCCGGTACCTCTGGATCTGTAGCCAGGAATTATGACCGCTAGACCACAGAGGCGGTCGCATAGCCAGTTCATCAAGTTTAAATATTGTCCTCAGATGGGGGTTAGTGGTCAGTAGTATATGTCAGCTGCTTTAACCAGGAGTAAGGGCAGATTCGATCTGGACTGGGGGGGGNGGGGGGATAGAAAAGATTCCGCTCTATCAGGAACAACCACGAATATGACGGTACCTAAAGTAGGACACGACCACTTCACAATTACAGTCGTCCTATGGTTGGAAGTTATTGGCATATAATCCATAAACTTGTACAATGCCCCTTAAATAATAGAAGGCTTGAATGAAATGTTGGTTCAGGATGACCCATTGATGACCTATGAATTAAGAGTCGACCCACACATCCCGTTCATTTCTGCACGTGTCACGTCTCGCTCAATTTGCTGTGTACTGGCGTGTGCTGAGGACGGTTCACAGACATAGGACATTCAGAATCGAAAGGTCGGGTTAAACTTCTATCATCATCTGCTAGTAAATGTCGTCTATCCGGGAAAATGTCTCCTCAAAAGGACACGCAATTCGAGTCTCTATTGTTCTGCCATCCAGACTAATAACAACCTCTCCCAGCCTTTCAAATGTCTTGAGAACTTCCTGGCTGGTACTTAAGCATGTCTTTACAGTACAGAAATGCTTTATATCGATTTCATTTACAGGGGTTATCTTCAGGAATAGAGTGGTTTATACTACAATAAGGTTTTGATCCATTATTTCCTGAGTTGGGAGCAAGCTCCTTGTTAAACCTTTGAAGCATGAAATTCATCAACACATTTCTTTTTTTAATTCAGTCCCTGTGTCACAGTAAAAACACTTTGCCTTCACAACAAAGACAAACCGATTAACGATGCTTATGGAAATAAACCATGTTTATTTTGAGAATCACGCGAAATCCATAAATACTCTCTCTGGAACAGAATGAAGAGATTTACGTGTTGAACTACCTACCTCACACTTGTACAACTATCACTGTTTTTCAAAGTGATTAAACTTGTGATGAGATGGGAGTCTGACAATCGCATTCCACTGTGGTATAGTACAGTATAGTCTCTGTTCAAGAAGAACTCCGTTTTCCCTTACCTAAAGATGAAAAATAGTCTTACGGAGACATCATTTAACTTTCCTTTTACATGCTGACTTCTTGCATTGTTTTCTCCGACGATGTGTCAGCTGTTGAGGTTATGTCGAATACGTCATTGCAGAAAATAATTCTGAATTATGCTTTTGGATACAGACGAAGCGGTCGTAGTGTATTTCAAGGTAATATACAACGTAATTTCGGAATCTCACACTTATGGAGCTGAACACTTCTTGAGAAGCTGGAAATTGTGCAGCCACTCAAGAACTTCCCAGAATTTTATAGAACCCGAAGGTTCATTACTGTGTTCACAAGAGCCCTCCACTGGTTCCTATCCTAAGCCAGATCAATCCAATCCATCCATTTAATATTGTCCACCTACCTACGTCTTGGTCTTCTTTCTAGTGGTCTCCTTCTGGCTTTCCCACCAATATCCTACATCCACTCCGTCTGTCTCCCATTCGTGCTACATGCCCTGCCCAATAATTTCTGAATAACTTTCAATAAATATGGACAAATAAGGTAACTTCAGTCTGGGCTTCGATAGTGAATCCTCTCATTGGGAGTGGTACACTTTACCACCACGCCAGTCCGTGCCCTGTCTGTGTACGTGTGTCTTCCTTTAATATCTGCTTGTTGTGCAAGTCAAGTTACACTGGAATCTGCCTCCAATTTGCAAGTACTGAATTCATGACGCGGTAGATATGCCTGCCTTCCGAAATAAGGATTTTTCTCTGGTTTTCCTCAGTCTTTGTAGATCTAATACGGTCTTAAACTTTAAAATCATAGTGGTACCTATATGACCATCTACTTTAACATCGATAAACTGCGTACTCCGTTTCGTATGATTCCCATAACAAACAGCGATTTTGTTCCTACGCAACATGAACTTTCGACTGAGCACCTCGACAGTGTACTCGTGTGTTCGGCAACACGACGGGCTCGTCTGCTAACAAGACCATCAGTCCTACATACCGCCATATCAAATCCAAACAACATGTTTCAGTACTGTACTTTAGAGATTCTATTTATTGCTAGTGGGGTGGGACTAAGTCCCTTGTACTGCGGCCACTTCTGGCCTATTGTACCAGCCCCATATGATAGGTGTGGGTGATTGTGGAGCAATTGGTGGAATTAAGATTGGCAGGGGAAACCGAAGTACTCGGAGAAAACCTGCCCCAGCGCCACTTTGTCCACCACAAATCCAACTTGACCAGACCCGGGATCGAACCCGGGCCGCCGCGATGGGAAGTCAGCGACTAACCGCTTGAGCTATGGCGCGGCCTTGCTTTAGAGATAAGTGCTCCGTGAAAAATAAAGAAACATTTTCTCTGTCACTGAGCAAGGTCACAGTGCTCTAGTTTGTGTTTCCGAGTTGTTCGGTTGAAATCTCGTCCGGTTCGACAGTCTCAACATTTCCGTTTAATATTATATCAGACCTCGGCCGATTCTTCCAGAATCGCTTCCGGTTCATTATTCATGAACCAATTCAAAGCTATACAATAGGGCTGTAAAATACCCCCTCCCCCCTTACCTCGAAATAACATTTTCTCATCCGTAGAGGAAAGAATTTTGAGAAGTCGCTCTTCTCGGCTGAAACAGTGTGGCGGTATGACGTCACGAAGAATAAAAGTGAGGGCGATGAAAGTACAGTGAGCGGCCCACCATTCGCTGCAGGGGCTAGTCGTGACGTCAGAGTAGCGGCGTGCGATTATCCCTTAAACTGGCTGTTGTTTGACTTCGGACAAGGAAAGTAGAAAAAATCTGCAGTAATTTTATTAGTTCATTGATTCGTTCCTGTCATCATAATTTTATTATTATTATTATTATTATTATTATTAACTTTAAATTTTCATGGAATTGTTAATTTACTGCTATTATATAGGCATTACATTACATTACAAGAGGGGCAGAGAACTCTCCTGCTATGAGGGTCCCAGGAAGTGCCCGCTCGTCTTACAGGTAGAGGTACGTGTCACAGATATTTAAGCTTTGTGATGTACATAAGGAAAGGGACAGGAACACATGAGTGGGAGAGTTATTACGTTTGATCAGATTATCGATATTGGCGTTGGAAGGGGCTGCAATTATGGTAAAAATTTAATATAAAACCTTCAAAATCATAGAAACGATACGCATCAGTACTGAAATAAAATCCGCCCAAAGAATAATTTATATTTATTTCCTGCTTCATAAAACATTCGGAATCTCCATTACAAAGGCCAATCTGTTAATACAGCATAGAAAAATAACAGGTTTTATTTTGGGGATCATACAAAAAACACAAATACTGTGTGTGTGGAAAGGACAGGGATTTTTAATATTAAAACAATTGGCACGTATAGTTAGCCATGTGTTATGGCCTCGCCATAGCTCAAGCGGTTAGTCTCTGGCTTCCCACCTCGGCGGCCCAGGTACGATCCTGGGTCTGGTCAAGTGGGATTTGTGGTGGACAAAGTGGCGCTGGGGCAGGTTTCTCCGAGTACTTCGGTTTCCCCTGCCAATCTTCATTCCACCAGTTGCTCCACAATCACCCTCACCTATCATCTGGGGCTGGTACAATAGGCCAGATGTGGCCTCAGTACAAGGGGCTTAGTCCCACCCCACTAACAATAAAAAATAATAGCCCTCTGTGTTCAAAACGCTTAATCAGAGTTTAGTTCACATTAGAATATTAGCCTCCAAACCCTGAAGAGTCCCTTGGAATAATGTACGTGTCAGTGACCAGACAAGGGGTTAGACTGCATTTATTGATGTCTTTTAACAAGTAACTACAAGCGCTTACAAAAGTCTCACTAATTTACACACTTTAGAAGTAGCTACAACTACAGCACAAAAAAAACTCTTTGTTATTCTGTCGTCACTAGTTGTTGTTAGGTAGCGGCTGCTAACAATGGAGATTCATCACCACCCAAAACAATGAAAAAATTTTGTATAAACATAGGTCCGCAGTTCGTTAGGTAATAAACCAGAGCTAGCAGTTGATCCCCGACATTAGTATGGAAGTAAAATTTCGGTTGCGAAAATAGCTTACGCCAGAGAAGTTTCTGAAGGAAACTACCATTACACAGTGAGACAGAAAACTTGGTATGGATATAGCAATCTTCCACGGACCACCCACCACACTGCCATGCGCGCCACAAGTTTGGATGCTTGTACAGGGATTCTCTTCCGCGCCGCTCAGTATGTGCTCTCCGACATCAATTGTTCATGCACTTCACCGTCTTCGCGGTCTATCGTAGAAGGGCGAGCAGTACCGGTCTATCTGATGCGAAGATAAATGCATGAAACTTGAGTGGGTTAGGAAGTCTATGCTAAGGATATCTCTTCGTGCACAGCCTTGCAGCTGCTACACCATTATAACGGGCTTCACCGAGAATTAAATGAACATGGGCGTATTGGTGGAATCCGTATTGTCCATTTTAAGCCCAGATTCAACGAAACAAAGATGACAGTGAAAGAGCGGCACAGGTCTGTTCGATGGGAATGAACGTCTTTTGATGTACTACATGGTCGCCATACCGTCACTGTAAACATGACAAATGTGCCCTTCTTTGTGGAATATGCAAGGTTGTGATGATAAAAGAGAAGTCCTCGTTCACATCTCCCATTCCCAACCCCATTTGCCTTCAGAAGTGTCTATCGCACAAACTTTTTTAACGGAAGTTCCAAAATCCTGGTACTGTCGGGAACACCCTAGTCATATTTATAAATTTGCATAACTGTTTTGATTGTCTAGGACCATAACACTCATCCTCCAATTTATTTCACTTATTTCTGGAACCCCTTGTATACGATAAGATACTGACAGCGTCGTAAAGTAAACCAGAAAGAACAACTGGCTCAGCATCCTGCGATCCTGGTAAATATTTGCAGTAATTCCACCTGGCTAATATTTTAGATACACAGCAGAGACAAACAAGAATATTATGTTTGCAAGAAGCTTATAGATATAATTAGAAGAGACTTCCCTTCACACCTAAATATATTATAACATGATGACCGAAAGCCGGAACAGTGAAATCAGAATAGACGTTCATTGTTAGGCAACGACGCGGTGAACATATTCCCGCGACAACGAACACGCAAGCAACATTCAAATAACTTCCGTTATTATGCAACGAACCTGTAGACACGCCTTCAACAATAGACAGGGTGTGAGCCGTGTAAATGGGTTATAAAGAAAGTTCATTTGAGAACAGTTAGTCGAGTTTCGAGACGCCAGCCTGCCAGGATATGACCTTGGGGGCAGAGGAATTGAATTGAGTCGAGTCTTCGGAATATGCAGTTGCAGAATAATGGCAAGAAAGGAATTAGGCTGCGAAGACTTCCTGCGTGATTTGAAGCGACAGTGAGACTATTATAAATCCGTTGCCAGGATAAAACTAGTGAAGACTGAGAACCCTAGTGCGTGTGTAACGGTGAACTGTAAAGTGTGTAGATCAGCGATAGCGCTGTGCTGTCTGTGGCCTTGAGTTGTGTCAGCAAATCATCCAATGCAAACTCCGTCTTATAACCTCCCCTGTACTTGATAATATCAAGCACGCTATTTTGGCCTTACTTATATTTAGGTGTGGTGGTAGTTACGAACTGGAGAAGGAGACGCATGCAAAATCGCGCAGATGGTGGATTGCTTGAGTCGGTGTTGTAGTGTCTGATAAATATTTATAGCATTCCTCTTGATAGCTGTATCGCTTATTTCATGCCATTATTCTGTCGAGATAGGTATCTCTGCAACAATTTTGACCAGAAAGTTGGTTTCGCATTAAAGCGGATTAGAAACTCCTTTAGTTAGGTCAGATATTTTTCACAAATTTTGTTTCTGTAGAAATGAAATATTACGTGTGCATGTAAATTGTTTTCTCTGTAGACTTCAGCTGAAATTCTAATAATGATATCGTAGCAATAACAATTTCCAGCCAAATTTCGGCAGGCTTCTATTGTATTCAGAACTTATATAAACGACAGGAAAATTGGAAGAAAACGACGTCGTCATAAGAGGCGGAGTGAAAAATTTATCCTTCACAGTAAGTAGGACGCCATTTTTCTCCATACATAATCTTACATAATTCTGTTTTTACAACGAAACAACATTACTTCTTATGAAGACTTATTAACATGCATGACAACTGAACTTACTTCAGTAACCAAATAATAATCCTCAGAAGTGATTACGGTGGAAATTATAGACTATTTTCTAGGAAAATTGCCCTAAATAAACAATCGGAAGTTGTACTTGAAGTTGGCTCATTCAAAGTGAATTGATTGCACATTGAAATTGTTTCAGAGAGTTGAGTATTGACTCCACAAATCACAGTTGCCAAGCTATGTGGGGTATCGGAACTTGGGATCATGGGCTCGAATCCAAAACGGGGCATTGGTATCTGTCCGCATTTTAGGTCTATTAGGATACTATTAAAATTGTACTAAGAGAACTAGATGGGGAGCATGAACTGGATGAATCTGGCTCTGCATATACACCAATACGGGAATCTTGTGAACAGGAACATGAACCATATATTTCCACAAAATTCTGAAAATTTGCTGAGTGGCTTGGCATCTTTTGACTTCTGAAAAAGGACTACGCCAATAATGTGGAGTGAGTAAAACCCGGGTTTAACGGAATTACCATCATCAGTGACCCGACAGCGATCAGAACCGAGTACCTCAGCATTACATCAAGATCGACCTAATCCTTAAGACGAGCCATTGATCTCTGACAAACAGCCACACAGAGAATGGGTAATGTGCCTGCATATTATTCAATTTATTAGGAAAGTATCCCGTGAAATCAAGAGGATATTGACAATACTGACACTGCTTTCATTTTCCCCGAGAATAAAGCGGCCGATGCGTGAAGCTGACCACTTACCTCCAACTAATGCCGAAGTCAAGAACAAGTGGATCTATGTGTCCACTCCACCATAAGCCTTCAATGAGTAGTGCTTAATTAGAGAGGCATAGGGACAACTAGGGGATAAGTGATTCTAGAAGTCATTCAGCGCTCTAGAAGCACGAATATGACTCACAAGCGGGAGGAAAATTCAAAAGCCTGTTGGAACTGAAGGTCTCGCGCTGTTGACTATGAAGAATACCGTCATCTTCTGGGATATGACAACAGGTGGTTCGAGAGAATTTCACCGAAGTTCCTTAGGAACGCATTGCCTCCATTTTCAGGGTTTCAGGGCAATCCAAACAAGTAGGCAACATGATGCTAGCGGCAAGTATTTCCAGCCGCGTGTAGAAAACGTGTGTTCAACTATACCAGTCTGCTTTTACCGGTTCTCACGGTCTTTTCGCTTGCAAATTTCTTATATATTTTTTCTTCTACCCTGAAGATGGAGGCGATACGTTCCTCCGAAACGTCGGTTAACACCACATATACACGGTGCCAAATCCCAGAAGACTGCTTTCTTTATACCAGACTTACCGAACACATCGCCTCACTTTCCTCGAGATAATTTATTTAAAGGTTTGTTACAGCCTCGTCAGTTACAAGAACCAATTTCACTAAACATACAATAAAGGCGTTATTAAGAATTCTGGCGGAGGAGTAAAAAATTACCTGAATAGTCCACTGATATATTGGGTTTCTGGACTTTATCCATCGTCCTAGTTTTTAAGATAACAAGAACACGACGTTTCGGAAACTGGATCTGTTTCCGTCCTCAGGTGAAGGAAAAGGGGAACACCTATTCTGTTGGGTCCGTTAGAAAGAGCTAGCCTCAATCACTGGACAAACCAGTCCTTCACCTGAGGACGGAAACAGATCCAGTTTCCGAAACGTCGTGTTTTTGTTATCTTAACTAGGACGATGGATAAAGTCCAGAAACCCAATATATCAGTGTGTTATACACCATCGTCAGAATCCTATAGTAACTACTTACCTGAATAGTGTTCTACAAACTGCGAGGGTAATGAAATACAACATTCCCTTCTGGAGTTTCAATTCGTAACTAATATACCGGTTTATTTCCTGTTAATTTGGATTTGGAGAACGACTTTCCAAATGTCATATAACCGAAATTATTTGGCATATCCTCCTGACAAACACGCTTGAAGTTAACCGCAGATATTTACTGTTAGATTTTACTCTGACTTAGCTCATGAACTCTGGCTGAGAAGCTGTTAAATGAAACAACCATAAATGCTAACGGTCATGTCGTCACAATATGAGTTGTACACGTTTCGGACTTAATGATATTTGACAATGTTCATTTTCATCACTATTTAATGACGCTGTCAGTAGCCAGACTCTATGTCTATAGTCGCAAATCTAAGGATGCTAAAGTAGAGAGCAGATGGTAGAAAAGGATAATGTTATAATTGAGTCATTATCTCGGCATTTGCTGGACAGTCTGAGGAAAACCACGAGAAACCTCTCTTAGTATATCCGGTGTCCCGAATGAGATTCGTAGCTAACCCCCCTCCCATTCCGGTCTAAAACCTTACGGATAGGTCAATCCATTTTGGAGCTTTTTATTAACTATATCTCATTCCATGAGCTACACTACACATAAATAAAAATTATAAACACACATCAATACATTACAAAAGGCAATTTATTCTTATGAGCCATTGTATTCGTTTTTAATTTTGAGCTGAATTATTACGATGGGGCTCAATGAGTTCCTGCGTGTTAAGGATATGTATAGTCATTGCTATGGTAAGCAGCGAACAAACAAACATAGAAGAAAGAATTTATTATTTTGCGCTGATAAATTACTCCTGTTTGTTCATTTGAAACATATTTGTAGTGGCAAATTACATATATATACTTATTATTATTATAAGCTGGAACGCATCCAGCAGAGGTTTGCGGCCCTTTGTTTTAATCGTTTCTTTCCTCAAGTTCATTACAATTATTCTCTTGCTCTTGAGGAGTTAAAATTGCATACTTTACGTACTAGGAGACATCGTCTTGATTTCTCTCTTTCTTATTCACGTTTATTTTGGCTAGAAATTCTGCTCCTCTGTTCTGGAAATTATTGGTCTCTGAGTTCCTGCTCGGTATATCAGAGAGTTTCCATTGTTCAATGTTTGCTCCTCATCTAAAAATTGTCCCTCTGCTAGGTGTGCAGCAGCTGCTAATGTTGTTTGCAAGCATGTTGACGTATTCGGAGCCAGGAATGTTCTCCCCAAACGATTTTTAAATGTAGTATAATTGTTAGTATTATTATTATTTGCATGTGTAATAAAACAATAAACCGAATTATTATTATTATCCTCTGAAAATCTATACTTTTCATTTCTTTATTAAATATTTATATGTTTCATTTCTCAGTTCTTAATAACACTTAGATGTATGTTAATAAAATTATTATTAATCGTATACACACTCGGTAGGACTCCTTGGACGGGGGATGAGCCCGTCGCAAGGCCGCTACCTACACACAGAAGAACACAAACATAAAATAAACGCACACAATACAGACATCAAAGCTTTCAGTGGGATTCGAACCCGCTATTCCAGCATTCTAGCGAGCGAAGACACTTCATGCCTTAGACCGCGCGGTCACTCTTATCGGCATACATCCCCCCCCCTTGGCACTACATCCCCAGTGGGCCTATGCCTACCTCCATGAACTTCTCCGTTTACTTTCGATTTTTCTAAATCTTGCACATTCGGCAGGACTCCTTGGGCGGGTGATCAGCTCGCCGCAAGGCCTCTACCTGTACACAAACACAGAAAAACGCACACACACAGACTAAACATCCATACCCTGGGTGGGATTCGAACCCACGAGCCAGGTTTCCAAGCGAGCGAAGACAGTACATTCCTTAGACCGCTCGGCTACATACATAATTATTACGACATGGAAATTAATACCAATCGTTTAACAAGCTACAACCAACGTTGGCGGTAATTTAGCAGCCAACTGCGGTGTAATTTCGGAGTAGTGTTATAGACTTCTAAAGGCCAACTAGTGACCGCCATCAAGCAGGGTGTAAGCGACTGTTACCACCTCACACAAAAGCCAACAATCCCCCTAACCCGCAATTTAGATCCAAACTTAATACAATCTAATGATCCAATTCTAGGAATGCTGGTACCTTTGTAAACAACGGGGAACAGACTGTGCAACCAAAACGAATTTAACAACACTTTTAAAATGGTGTTTGTATGTTTATTACATTGTACAGAAGTCGATCGTGGTAGAAGCTTCCTGGGCTGTTCAGGAGGCAGGAGACATGACACGGCCTATAAGCGAGACCGTGACTAAAGTTGAACTAACCTAGACTAGAATTTTCAGGCAATTGTATATCAATTAGCGTCCTAGAAAGCGGAAATTGATATTGATTTCAAAAGAAGAGAAACTAGTAGCTAGTGTAACATGCATTGAAAATTCAATGAGAAATCTCATCACTGTCACACGAAGTTTTGTACGTTCAACCTCCCCTGCTCTCCACCCTATTCCAAACCAGTCCTATGTGTTATCGAACGATATGTCGAGGCCAGTGATTATTTCCCACTTACTGAATGGACAAACAGTCAATCGCAAAACCGACTCTTTCGTATAGTACACTACATTTTACATACCCACATCAAAATATTATCAGTACACACAGAGTAGACGCGATAAAATGAAACAAAAACTAGCAACTATCTCGTGACCTAACATATAAGTTATATTCATGCAAGCTCTCGACAATTCATTCCTCTGGAGCCCAGAAACAGCCTAATTTCATAATCTTAAAATTGCGTTCCTCTTACTTGCCTTTTCAAGTAGCACATTCGAGAAGTTACTGTGATAGTAAAAAAAATCGAATTCGAGATTCTGGAGAATTTACATGTTCTGAGGACTATCCTTCTCAGGCTTAATTATGAAAAATTCTGGTTTCAGTACGCCGAAATCTCTGTCCATTTTATGGATGTACAGGTGCCTCGCCAACGCCTCGACTGTTGCACGGACTTCGTACATATCAGATGTTAAAAATTTGAGTTGTCACTGGTCAGTGCTCAGTGAATTTGAATATTCTCGCACCCAAAACAAGAGAATTTAAATGGGCACTAAACCACAAAAGGGCCACTTCTTCGAGAACTGCCCTAACGATCTTGATTACATTTCAGTAGTTTATGGAGACTGTATGGAGCCTCTCATCTCTTCCCTCAAGAGAACTCCAATAAGCCACCCCAGTTCTTCGTCATGTCATTGACGTCAGTAGCCTGTCCCCTGTAAATCATGTCATTGACGNAGCTACTGCTCTCTGCATTCACAAGCCAATTCACCTGCTCTGAAGATGGAGGCGATACGTTCCTCCGAAACGTCAGCTCAAACGAAGAATACACGGCGCCAAGACCCAGAAGACGACTTTCTTCAAGATCTGTACGTGTTCAATAAATCCAATTACCAATCCAAACCTCGTCTACAGTAACTCTAACACGCGACATTATATTCATGTTCATGGGCGCCGGTAGGGGCGGACCAGATATCTGCTTCTCTTGGATTTTGGAACATGAATTAAAATTGTTAAAGAAGGAACCCAGGAGTAATACCAAGAACTGATCACACTTTAATTCACTCTTCTTGCACTGCAGTCCTGGGAGTGTTAACTTACGTTCGTAAGCAAATATTCTGGTTGTCGATAAGGTAAGTTAAAATTATCCCCGTGCTTAATCTGTTAAGCACCACTGCATGAAATCAATTGGGGAGTAGAGATATAACTCCACCATTCATAATTTTGTCATTTGATGGAGTTCACTGGTCAGTTTCATTCCCCGGATACTTCATCTCCGTGGAAAGATCCTCAGGTAGCCACTGGATAAGAACGTGGGGCCCGCAGCAAGTATTGGGAATATGGAAGAGAGAAAAATCTCTTTACCCTGCCGGGAAAAGAACCCCGGCCTTTCAACCAGTAACCCATCGCTATACCTTCTGAGGCCCTATGAAATATCTTGGAGACGTATATTTTTATGTCACTGTTAAAAGACTTAGGGCCAAAGGACCTAAGAATATTCTAAATACTGCTTCCATGTTATAAAGAGAAGGTTGTGTAAACCTTGCTGTTACAATTCCACTGTCTCTCAGTTTCAAGCAAGTTATAAGGTGTCTTTAGCATATACTTACAAGGAACGACACAAAACATTTGCGACTTTCTTTGTAGCCAAAATAGACAGCCTAGGATATGTTCAAAACTACAACGCGAAATGCAAGAAGATGAACAAAATACAGCCAAGTTCGAGCCAACTACTCGCATATATGTGTAGGATTCTGTCGGTTCCATAAATATGTGACAGATGAGCGACTTAGGGGCGTGACCAACTTCACAGGTTGCCCTGTACATATTATAGCAAGCGTAACTCCGATGTCTCTCTCCTGTCAGCCTCCTGTTTCCTACTCAGAATCGAATAGAGAACACCCACAGGTACTGCGAAGTGCGCATGTGCTGTAGCAAGCGTGTGCAATAATAAAGGCCAGTTGGGAGCTCCGGCTGTATGGAAACAGCTGTTTTCTACGCTTGTGGCACCCCTGATAGATGACCATCAGCAGTTACAGTCTCACGCAATGCGTACACTTGCGTCACAAGGCACGCGAGTGTTGATGCAATCTATCGGACTCGCGATAGTCACGGGTTAATACGAATTTTCTTTGCTGACCCGAGCGTAAAAATCTATTTAGGTAGGATAAGGTCCTTAAAACATGGCTGCTGATTTATAATTAATTTTAATTTATGCTTAATGTAACACAGTACTTGCAAGGCTCGCAATCAGGGTTCCACAGATATGAAGCCACTGCCACTGACTCAGTGGAAGGACTGCCTATACGGAGTAACATGGGCAACCCAGAGATTCATGATTCACTTCCTGGAACATGCAAAACAGCGAGGAAAAGACACAGATCAAGACACAGTTCTGAAGTTATAGAGGAAGATACAGAGACTGCTATAGAGAAACAGAATAATATCGAAGGAGAGAAGAAAGAATGAGAGAATGGGGGATTGAAAGAAAGGGGAGAGCATTTATAAGATACAGCCTGAAGAGACAGAGAGACTGGTTGAGGGAGATATGTCATGAAGAGAATGGGAGAAGGGTTGAGTTACATGCGTACTGAAGTGATAGGCAGACGGACGAGACTGAAGAGACAGTGAGACACTGAGCTGAGACATCCAGTCGTGCTGAAGAGAATGTGAGACAGACTGACGTAACGTACTGACGTAAGGCACTGACAGAATTTAAGATTCGTGGAAAAGGTAAAGTTCTCTTTGTTCCTAATTAATTAAGAGCTATGCAGTGAAGATATAGGGGAGAGTGGAGGTGTAGCTCCACTGTCCTTGGCATCGGTACCAAATGGAGGTGACTTGTCAGCTTCACACCCCGGCCACTTTACCTCCGGGAAAATCTCCCCCTGTTCCCATTGGGGAGGAGGCTGGGTGGACGCCAGAGCAGGTCTGGACTACATGGAGATGAGAAAATCTTGCTCTTTTATGGTTCGAACCATGGCCACTTAGTCCGTGGCCCGTCACTATATCTACTTTGTTATCCCGACTCCTGTATGGGAATCATATCGAAGAAAGAGATGGCCGATCGAGTTACATACTGAGAAAGAGAAGTATTTAGTAAATACATACTGACCTAACCCTTCAACCCTAACTATGGTCCTGGGGTTGACTCAGCCTCTAACAGAAATGAGCACCAGGAATTAATTAAATAGTTTTCCTGGGGAGTAAAGCGCGGCCGGCGCGTAAGGCTGACAACCTTACCGCCATCTTTGAGCCGATTTTCTAGATAATGTGGGACCCTCGACGTCTCACGGCCTGGTACAGAGATAGCTTTACTTTTACTTGACGTACTGAAAGCAATGGGGACAAGACGGAGTAAAATTTTGTACTTAAAAGGGCAGATATTGGGTAATGTATGTACTGAAGTGAAAGGGAGAAAATAAAATGCGATGTGGCACTGAAGAGAAATGGAAACGTAGTGACTAAATGGGGAGGGAGGGGAGATGGAGAAACATATGTGCTGATGATGTAAGAATTCAGGCAGAATAAGAGAGAGGAGGAAGACAGTATGGTAAGGATTGAAGAGGAAGGGAGAGAGAATGAGTAAGATGCGCACTGACGAGTTATGGTGACCTTAAGGAAGATACGTTTCAGAGAGGGGCCTACCAGCAGTTTCATTAGAGCTTGGAAATCAAACAGATAAACTAGAAAGCAAATTACAGAGACAGAAAGGTATACTAAGTGAGAAAGAGAGAGACAGAAGGAGATGCAAACCGAGCGCCTCTAGAATACAAGTGTTGCGCGTTACCTCTACATCAACATACTCCGTACACTATCCCCTTGTAGACAGACAATGCCTCACATCGACCTATTACGCTCTACTTCTCTTTACTGTAAGCGTACAGTCGACACCAGAACTCAAATGCAGTATGAACCATCAGACGGACTCACTGACCTAATGCTGGTCGTCTCTGTACGCTGCGAATTCGGATTCATATCCAGTTCGGGGCACCAATGACTCTCAGCGTCTTTTCACGCTGTCCTCCGAAGTCGGGAACATTATAATGGGCTGTTCTCCCATGCAGGGTGTCCTACTACACTTATAAATATATTATGGAGTGCTGGTTACGGGACTAACACAAATGAAGTTTATGACACGATACAACCATTGCAGTTAACGTCAAGAGGAAATGGGTACCACGGTTTCTTCGCATCCTGGACTTTTCTTCAGTCTTTTGAGTTGTGAGGTCATATAGTTTTATGTATGTATATGTACCAGGCAGGAAATAAGAAAACGGAAGGCTAATTGGATTGGTCATATTTTACGCAGGAACTGCCTTCTAAAAGAAGTTATTGAAGGAAAGATAGAGGGGCGGATAGAAGTGACAAGAAGATGTAAGAAGATGCTGGATGACCTTGGTGACAGAAGAGGATACTGTCATTTGAAGGAGAAAGCTCTAGATAGCATTAAGTGGAGGAATTGTCTTGGAAGAGACTGTGGACCTGTCGTCTGACAGATTACTGATGATGATGATGATGATGATGATGATGATGATGATGATGATGATGATGATGATGATGTACCAGGTTACATAGCATCACATCCCAGAAGACGGCAATCTTAACACCCAGCGCCGTGAGAACCTCAAGCCTCACAAGCTGTTCTGTCAAGCGCGTAGCTTTCCCCAGTTTGTTTAAGGGAACGATTTCGATATGACCCCCAGTCTCTGTGTACAGCACACCTGTTCGCACGCACCGCGTCATCTCACCGTCGCATTCTGCAGGCTATGACGAAACACAGTGCTCTCCTCTCACTCTGTAATGTCAACTGCAAAAGGTTTTTCATAAAGCCGAAAAATATTCTCCATTTTTTTTTTTTTGCGTAAGGGCGTTTCCTTAACAGCAGCGCTGCGTGGCATCAAATAGTAGGATCACTTTGACCGATTAAATCGGAAATAAGAGTAGAATGAAGTGGTCGTTCGCTCTTTCAAGTTACCGTTGTAGAACTTGAGTGGAGTAATTAGAAAGCCAATATAAAATGAAATAGGGGCAGGAAATCTCCAATAAGACGCAGGATTGCCAATCCTACCCTTGAGTGTGACATTCGATTTAACAAGAAGAGTGACTGCTTGACTGTGTATGAAGAAAATATGGCGAAATAGGTTCTTGAGAGGTTCAGTAAAACTGTTAACCCTCAAAATATCGTGCTGGAATTCCATATTCTGATGTAATACTTAACGGACGCGATCCATGATCGCGGATGCTGATCTAACCTCATCTCCGTGGGTGGGTCATCATAAAATTGGGACGCAAAACCACACGTCATCACTAGGAAGTTACTAAATTGTGTCTTCAGCATACGTAGTGAGTCAAAACGTTCACACCGGAGATCTTGTCCAAACAGGAAATCTGCCACAAGGCATGACGCATGCGCAGAAATGTTTCAGACATGGCTCCGTATCAGGGATTGCCCTGGTAGTGGTGGTGGTCGGATCAAGTTGTGATGAAGGTCGGGAGAGATGTGAGAGTAGGAGCTCTCTTTAGAGGAAGAATATAATGACTGCACTTAGGTCACGGAGGGAAGTTCAGTGGACCGATACTCTTCATAGCTCCCTCCAGCTGTTACGCCTTCCCCTCCTGCCTACGTCTCTGTACTATCATCCACTCTCCAAGCAACTCAGTTTATACGAATGTACCTGCTACAGCAACAAGGGATCTGGGCTGGTTGACCTAGGTTAACAGAGGGCTGGAAGTGGTAGGCAGGAAAGTATGGAGGCCCCAAGCGTCGACGTTCCCATTATTCATAGGGCTGTTTTCGTGACCTCATTAGAGCAGGAGGAAATAAAACTTGAAAGGACTAATATGAAAGGACAGAGGAAGGAAAGAAATAAAATGTGTAGGACCAAGAAGAGAAATGGTGGATGTAAGTGGAGAATTTGTTTAAAACGCTGCACAGTGCTTCAGGCATTCGGATCCATGAAGTAATTAATTAATATGTCCATATAAACGGTGAATACTCTGTGATCTTCCACCCATGTTGTGCTGGCGCTTGCCTCACTGTTTAGAACATCTCTGCAACAAACGAGGCCGACGGCAGAAACGAGCTAAAGTGGCAAACAAAATCTGTAAACAGGTATAATTAAGAACCTTCTGCTCTTCGCTCGCGACTGCGCTGAAAAGGGAGTAGTGACTATGCCTGCAAAAGGTCTCTCATACTGTGGACTGCGAATTCCTGTATGATCTCGGCAGGAATCGCATGGAAAACAATGCTTCCAGCATTTCATGTGTTGTTCCCGGAGGTCTTTGCCTAGCAACGGTTTGCTTGCTGACTGAGCAGTTCCCAAGCAAAGGACGTTTAAATAGTCATGTCATAATATCACGTGATCAACTAATTTAGCAGGATGCTCAAATGCAATATTGCTTTCTTATGTTAATTTGATATATTACATTTTTATTCATACACAAATATCGTAAAATTTCTTTCAATATGTGACAAACCCTTGATGGTGATCATTTATGACCGAAAGATAATGGGGTAAAAAAGGTACAGTTGTCCCTGTGCTTAACTAATTAAGGACTACGCCATAAAGGAGTATGGAGGAGGGGATGTATAGAGCCATATTTTCTTGACCTCGGCACTAGTTGGAGGTGAGTGGTGAGCTTAATGCCCCGGCCTCTTTGCCCGCGGGGAAAGAGCCACCGTGGCCATTGGATACTAGAGAGAGGAAACTTTAAATGTTCCAAATACAGACACGTAATTATATACTTAATTACAAGGCTAGGTAAGATATTGGTTAGACCTGAAATTTACAAATCTCTCTAACCAGCAAACTAATGAAGTGTTTTGAACACAGCCCTTCTGCATAAGCTGATAACGCCGAGTAAGCCAAGAAATTCCCTTTTACGGAACCCACGTGTTCGTTACCTTCTCCACATGAGACCCCCATAGATCTGTATCCTGAGTTCGACGACAGTAAACTATTACAGATTAACTTAATTCTGCATTTTGTTTTAAATGCACGTATTCCTAGTTTCACTTTTTTATCTTAGCTAATATTCGAACCGAATTCTCTCAAGCCGTTACATACGTACTTCAGGCCACTACTCGGGAGCTCAGCTGAAACACCGGATGTACTGATCACTTCGTGATTTTATGAAAGTCTCCCCTACAGTCTTCCCTCTGTACAATCTCAAACAGACCAGATCACTTCATCTTCATTATTTCAAATTCGTCGTTCACTAAACACCCATCCATCTGCCGCTATATAGTCTGAACTACTACTTTATTAAAAAAAATATAAATAAAGAAAAATGTAATAAAATTTCCACAGGATCTGTCCTGGTCCGAGGCTTTGTGAACGTTTCCGTAACGAGTTTATTTTTTACGGTGAGGAGTTGTTAGCCCCACGCCCAACACTCAAGCCGGAGGACCACCCCTTGTCGGCTGTCCGCGACTGCTTGTTCAGTATATTCACAGCTTCCCTCCAAAACCGGAGGGCGTCTCTTCCATCCGCAAACTGAGGACGCGCCATGCCGTGGTGACAGTTACCCACCTAACATGGAATGATCAAGTCAAGGAGGATGAGGTGGGCAGGGCATGTAGCACGAATGGTACAGAGAAGAAATGCATATATGATGTCGGTGGGGAAAGCCAAAAGGAAGGAGACCTCTGAGGAGACCAAGGCGTAAGTGGCTGGACAATATTTAAATGGTTGTCAAATAGAATGGGATGGATTGGATTGATCTGGCTCAGGATAGGGACCGCTGGAGGGCTCTTGTGAACACGGTAATGAACCTTTTGGCACCATAAAATGCTGGGAAGTTCTTGAGTAGCTGCACAATTGGCAGCTTCTCAAGAAGTGCTCAGCTACGTGAGTAATAAAAATTCCGCTCGGCCTGAACAGTGAAGCAGGTGGAACATGCATACGTGCGATAACAAGAACAAGATTGATGGCCACAGTAGCAAACAGAGAAAAACGTAATTCAGCTGTGACGTACGTTTCTAGCAGTGACCACTTTCCACGACTCACGGTTCGTGCACAGAGTGTGTGTGTGTCTCGTGACCGCCTGTCAAACAACCGGTCATTATATTCAATTACATCATGCCTATACTGATAGCGATATTTCGGTATGTATATGTTCTATCCCTTACTCCATCTAAATAGTTTTTAATAATTTAACTTAAGATACAATTCTACAAGCCGGAACATGGCGGGTCCGATTCTCGACGAGGTCATTGGATTTTTCAACCGACCTAACCCTTCCAGCCGCACTATGTCCCTGGGGTCGACTCAGCCTCTAACAGAAATGAGTACCAGGAATCTTCCTGGGGGTAAAGGGTGGCCGGCGCGTAGTAGTGAGCCGATTGTCTATATCAGAGGTCTTCAAACTTTTCGAAACGCGGGCCACATTAGGTAATTCAGCACTTTCAAGGGGCCGGATAAAATGAGAAATTAATAACTCTAGGAAACGTTCTGGAAACATCCTCTGTCGGCTGGGATGGGTAACCGATAGCCTTACCGCGCCGGCCGTCGTAGAATGGAGTAACAACATTTCTCGGTACCAATTCTGGGAACAGTTAGAGCAAAACTGGGCATGAGTTGCCTTTAATACAAAAATGGTAATAAGTACGACACCGGCGGTGACGATGATCTGTTACAATTACACTGCACCACTGCAAGAAGTCTTGTGCACAAGACGGCTAGTAACGAACTGCTCGCGCTACCTACATTGCCACGAAGTGACACTGCCGATCGAGGCCGAAGAAGTACGAAGAAATACCGCGCAGTATAAGGTCCAGAATTAGTAAAATTGTGAATAATATTAATAGTAACATAATATGGAATATCAATATATTTCAAACCCAATCTTAATTAATGAATTTGAAATCTATGAACAAGTATTTTTTTTACCAGTACTCAATGGAAAATTACAATTGGCGCACTTCTGCACAAATCTTTCGCGGGCCGTCGTTTGGAGACCCTTTGTCTAGATAATGTGGGATCCTCGACGTCTCATAACCCTATGGGCCTCCACGGCGTGTTACATGGATAGCTTTACCGTTTTACATCGCAGAAAATATATTGTGTCTCCATTACAAGGATCAAATGACTAATGCTGTTTGTTCTAAGAATTATATTAATTACATATACTCTGCTGGTAACGCGGAGAGTTTTTCATGTGACGGTGGTACATAGAGTGTCCCTTGTGTTTTATATGCTTGAAGTACCACAGTGAATAAAATGGTAAATCTTTCTACATGGTTAATTAAACATCATCTAATGAAGACGTATAGGAGAGTGGAGGCACAGCTGTATGCAATTTGTACCTCTACATTAGATGATGGTGAGTGGCCAGCTTCAAGTTCCGGCTGTATCACTCCTACCCCAGCATAGAGTTCCCGGTACGCATCAGGCAGGAGACTGAGTGAGACCCGAGGTCTGTGTGAACGCGACGATGAGAAGAAAAATCTCTTCCCCAGTAGAGGATCGAACCCGCATTATATTGACTGTAGTATGGTCACAGACATACATGTATGCGACTCATCTATTTCACGGTTATCAAATACAAGCGCTTTCAGCGTCGAATGAGATAACAATTGATGGCAGCTGGAAATGAGAAATGCATAAATAAATAGACTTTTAAAATAATTTCCTTATTTTGAAAAACGATAGAGGCTTGTGTGATCATCTTGTTGTTTGTGTGTCC
Organism: Cryptotermes secundus; assembly: GCF_002891405.2. Taxonomy (NCBI): domain Eukaryota; kingdom Metazoa; phylum Arthropoda; class Insecta; order Blattodea; family Kalotermitidae; genus Cryptotermes; species Cryptotermes secundus. Next base: position 1,140,515 of record NW_019734354.1, read on the forward strand.
ACCTAAAGCTTGAAAGCCTGAAAGCCGGAATAGTGGAACCAGAAGAGACTAACTTTTCTAGGCCACGGCTCGGTAAACGCTTTGAGACGGAATGGATAATGGACGATAGAAGAACTGTTGGACGTGGTGTTTTCTATGCGGTTTGTATCTTATTAAATGCTCACTATGCAGTGTAAACGAAGTAGGGGATTTGTTCTTCCCAGAACTTCTTGTCACAAACAAGGTTTTCCCGTAATTTGATTGGGGCAACTATCGCACGTATATCAGTCTAGGATACAACGGCCTGTCTTCAAACAACAATCATCGAAACGTCACTAGGCATTGCAAAAATATTTGCCTTGCAATTAGTTGTGACGTCAATTCTGAAAGACTATTTCCCCTGGTCGTCCGTTGAATGCAATCATAGGTTACTTATTGTTCACAATTTGGGTTGCCGGAGCGTGAGTCCATAGTCATAAAATTTTATTTATACTCGCTCATCAATCACTCACTCATGGAGCTGAGCCCTGGTTGAGAAGCCGCCAGTTGTGTAGCCACTCATGCATTTTATGGAATCCGAAGGTTCATTACTGTATTCACAAGAGCAATCCACTGGTCCCTATCCTGAGCCAGATCAATCCAATCCACACCATCCCATCCTATCTACCTTAGATCCATTTTAATATTGTCCACCCACGTATGCCTTGGTCTTCCCAGTGGTCTCTTTCCTTCTGGCTTTCCCACCAATATCCCACATGTAATTTATTTATACTTCAATCTCATATTTTCTTATTGTTTTCTTCCATTTATATTTATACACGTGTATTCATGGCCTATTTCTAAGTAATTCCTATGTTGTTTGGATAAGAACTTATTTGAAAATATGACCCCCCCCTCATTTCAACCCCTTCCCAATTCACAGTCATCATCATATTCGACTGCACAAAGAGAGAGTCGATAAAGCGCTCTGAAGAAGCTAAGAATTGTCACACCGTCTTTCTCATATTTACTTTCGCCCAAAGACGAGAGGTTGCGATGTACCAAATGAATGAAGGCCCGCACATAACCCCAGGCCCCTGCGCGCCCCTACATCTGAGTCACATCAGACCCAAGTTGCTCACCTTTCGCTGCTGCCGCCTTTTTCGTTCCCAAGGGGAGAGCAGAAATGAATGGGAGGAGGCTGAAGCCCCTCCCGGCTATCACCAAATCAATTTCGTGCCACAAGTTCTACTGAATAAAATGCAGGATGGTCTCTGGTTTCCACACCTTAAAGAAGCTGATATTACGAGATGCTGGAATGCCAATAGCGACTTTCACAGCTGTACATCTGCAAAAACCACAAAGGTTTTCTTGGGAAAGAAAGAAAATTCTTTCAGCAAAACAAAAATCTACCTGTAAAATTCTGGATAAATTGTGCGGAGAGTAGAATGAATGTGCGAAGGCAAATGAATACGTATGAAACCTGTGCAATGCCCCCTGAAACTGAACACAGCGATGCGACAAACCCGATCTCCGCTACGGCTTCCACGGGCAACACATCCAATTAAAAACTTGAGGAGTATAGAGCTTCAGGTATATTCTGAAATCATGATTTCGGTATGAGCGTGAGAAATTCTGAAAAGATAACAAACTAACTAACTTCATGTAGCTGAGTCCTTCTTGAGAAGCCGCCAATTGTGCAGCTATTCAAGAATTTCCCAAAATTTTATGGAACCCGGGAGTCCATTACCGCGTTCACAAGAGCCCTCCATTGGTCCCCATCCTCAGCCAGATCGATCCGGTCCAAACCACTCAATCCTATCTCTCCAAGATCCATTTTAATATTGTCCGCCCTCCTACGTAGCCTGATGGAATAAGCGGCAATGCCACCGCAAGTAATTTACGTATTTCGATAATGGTCGAGATTAAAATGTCGGCTGAAACATGAGCACCTGTACTGCCGTTCCCTTGTGTCACCTTTCCTTATCTTAGTTGTAACTTCTAGCAACTCTGCAAGATAGTGACAAACTGGGAAGCAACATCACACAGCCTGCCCTACGCAGGTTAATGGACTTTACATGTTAACCATTCAAATCATGTTAGACGTAGATGGGAAGATAATATTGAAAAGTATCCCAGGGTAATAATGATACTTACATACTCGTACTAAGAGATGACCAAAGTATAAAACTTCACCGCCGGATTGTCCGCCCCGCCACGATGGCGTTGTCAACCGTGGAAATTTTGATTTGTAAAAAACTTACAGGTCACATTGGACGGAGTGATTTGTATTCGTGGAAATTTATTTGTAACTACAAAATACAAAGCCTAAACTTTAAGGTTCTTTTTAGAAATTTATTTCTAAAATAAATTTATTTATTTATTTATTTTTAGAAATTTATTTCTAAAATCACACCCAAAACCTAATCTTTTCAAAACGTAATCAAAACTAAAGTTTTAAAAAGGGTGACAAAGTCTGACTTCTAGCTGAATTGACGTGGATCATCCCCTAAAACTTTAAGCATTGTAAGAAGTTATGAATGTGTACAGAAGCTTCATTTTCTGACTCCAGTATGACTGCGTCATGACACAACAGTTAAGTGTTCCTCTGCCAGGGACTGAGGAACCTGTCTCGCTACCTGCCTGTAAAATCTTCAAATGCTTGAACGTTTCAACCCACTTCCCTTCGTATTTATACTGTGCTCTTTTCGGTCATGTACCGTGTTCTGGTGGCCCTTAACACGGTTCGAAAAACATAGTGACTCCATCTGAAAGTTCGTCCAAGACGTTGGCACGCACCCACCAGACTACACGGCGGCGTAACACAGACCGTAACAATATCAAACTTCACCACCGTAAAAATATTAAATTTCAGAATTTTCACATTGCTTGATTGTGAAAGTTAGATCACATCGGGAACACTGAGAATATAAGGCTCAAAGTTTCGAGCTTTAAATGAATAGAATTTTAAGCTAAAGCCGGACTAAAAATGGCATGAGGGTTTCAGAAGCCGTCAGAATATGCTGGTGTAGCAATCTGTACTCCTGAATCGCGTTCAGATGGATCTTCATTTCAGTTTCAGCGGCTGAACTTATTGTAGAATACAGGCTTCTCGTAGAATTTTGCTAAAATTTCGAATGTGTGATAACGGAGGCAGTAAATTTATATGGTTCACTTCCCCGAACGGGAGACATTGTTCTCATTGCTACTGGGATCTGACGCGGATTTCTCTTGGAATGACGTGGTCAGAGAATTACGCCTAGCACTGACTCCTGATAGCGCCGAGAACCGGAATGGGTGGGCCTTTACTGTCCCCAACAACAACAGAATAACAATCTACATATTCATAAGGAATGTGATTCGATACTTAAAGAATAAATTGTGCGAACAGAACAACACAGTATTAATGACAGAGATTACAACCACAACAAATAATAATACTAAAAAATATTATGGAAGCGGTCATAAAAAACGAAAACTTAATTTTTAAATAAATACTGATTCATCGATTTTAACTCTAAACACAAATATTTTCCATCGTTAGCCTTGGGGCCAACACAGAGCTTTTCTCAGTGGAATTCTCGCGTTGCTGTTTCATATTTTCAACCAAATGTGAGAAAATATTTTATTGTCAAGTAGAAATGTATCCTGTTTCAAATAACATCACTTGTCCTAACCGAATAATGGGTGGTGTGTACATGCATGCCGTGAGTACAGAAAATAACCAAAAATGCCCCTCATTTTGTGGCCTGTGTAACCTATTTAAACGAACGGCTTCTTTCGTTCATGTTAAGACAAAGTGAGAGTTTGTTGTAAAAGTAAAAGTAAAGCTATCCCTGTAAGAGGCCGTGAAGGCCCAGAGGGTTGTGAGATGTTGAGGGTCCAACATTATCCAGAAAATCGGCTTAAAGATGGCGGTAAGGTTGTCAGCCTTACGCGCCGGCCGCGCTTTACTCCCCAGGAAAATTATTTATTTAATTCTTGGTACTCATTTCTATTAGAGGCTGAGTCGACCCCAAGGCCATAGTGCGGCCGAAAGGATTAGGTCAATTGAAAATAACCACTGACCTCATCGGGACTTGAACCCGCGACCTTCCGGCTTGTAGCATAGTGCCTCAACCACTACATAAAATTATTATACGTAGTGGAGTAGGTTGCTTTATGAACATAACAGCGAGGCACGAAATTCATCTATCCATCTGTCTCACTCATGGAGCTGAGCCCTTCTTGAGAAGCTGCCAATTGTTCAGCTACTCAAAAATTTCCAGCAATTTAAGGAACCCGAAGGTTCATTACCGTGATCACAAGAGCACTCCACTGGTCCCTAACCTCAGCCAGATCAATCCAATCCATAACATCCCATTCTATCTCTCAAAGATCCATTTTAATATTGTCCAACCACCTACGCCTTGGTCTTCACAGTGGTCTCCTTCCTTCCAGCTTTCCCACAAATATCCTATATGCATCCCTCCTCTCCCCCATTCGTGCTACATGCTCTGCCCACCTCATACTCCTTGACTTGATCATTCTAATTATACTTGGAGAAGAGTACAAGTTATGAAGCTCCACATTATGCAGTTTTCTCCAAACTCCTGTCACTTCATCTCTCTTCGGTCCAAATATTCTCCTCAACACCTTGTTCTCAAACAGCCTCTGTCTATTTCCTCCCTTAAAGTGAGAGACCAAGTTTCACACCTATACTGAACCACAGGCAATATTAGAGTTTTGTTTATTCTAATTTTCGTGTTTTTGGACAGCAGACGAGAAGACAAAAGGTTCTAGACTGAATGGTAGCAAGCATTACCAGAGATTAAACTCCTCTTAATTTCCTGCAGAATCAGGTTTTGATTTATTATCGTTGTTCCCAAATACCTGAACTGTGCCACATTTTCAAAATATCTATTTCCTATCTTATGTCATGATTTTGCCCCGCATTTTGGCGACGAGATAGCAACTTATACTAAGCTGTGTTTGTGTTTTATTCTATGCCAGACTCCTTACTAGCATCAGTTATAGTTTGTGTGTTTCTCTTTACGATATCTATCCATCTATCTAATCGTGTTTAGTAAGAGTGGAGGGCCATTCTGTTAGTCGCGTATTTCAAAATGCAGAAGTTATTGGGTACAGATGCACATAATGACAAATTATATAATTAAATGCACAGGTCAACAATGGTTCTGAAAATGAAGATAGATTACTTGACTTAATATTATCCACACAATTATATTTTCAGCGTGTTTAGTAGGAGTGCAACAATTTCTTCATGAAATGTTGCCTGCTTCCATGTACTGCTATGAAGTCTGCGGGAGCTTTGTTTCCTAGTAACTTGTAAAATCCACATTAAAAACAGAGACACCAGTGTTTCTGCGGGAAGTTATTACGAATGCCACCAGAGCTTAAGTGTGTGTGCAATTACAAGGATTATGCTCTATTAACAGTTTCATGGGGTGAAAAGGGTGGCAAAGCGTAAACAGTGTCACGCCTGGCTCCGTACGTTAGAATACATACGTGGTCTACTTAAATGTTTTCTATCAAGAAAACGAGTCTTTCTAACGGAAAGATTCTCACGCATCACTAATTTAATTATCAATTACAATATTTGTCTCTAACACACGTGTAAATTCACATTAAAAATAAAGGTATCCCTGTAACAGGTCGTGGAGGCCCATAGTGCTGTCAGATGTTTTCTAGACAACTAGCTCATAGATGGCGGTAAGGTTGTCAGCCCTAGGCTCCGGCCGCCCTTTAGCCCTAAGAATATTCCAAGAATATTCCTGGTACTTATTTCTGTTAGAGGTTGAGTCGACCCTAGGGTCATAGTACGGCTGGAAGGATTAGGTCAATTGAAAAAATCCTATAAACACATCGGGACTTGAACCCGCGACCTTCCGGCTTGTAGCATAGTGCCTCTACCAGCTACGCGACCGTGTGCCCAGTAAATTCACATATAATACGTAATTATTATTTTGAAATTTTAACCGGAATAATAAAGCTAAATATGGCGAACACTTGATTTGTCACTGAATTTTGATCTCATTTAGCTACTTAACATAACGCTCACACCCATCTACTGCCGAGGGCAACAATCCGTGTATCTATGGTATGCATCACACCCCCAAACGCCTTCATGGCGTGGTGCTCATTTATTTATGCACTTTACTTTCTACCTTTTTACTAGACATACATGCGTGTAAATTACTATAACATATTCAATCCTCTAATCTTCCCTGACTGTATAATCTATTTCCGGTTACTATCAACAATACAAAATATTTCGAATGAGATATCTCAATTTATTGTAAACAAATATTTGAATATTTAACACTGCTTATATTTTGCAGGATATATTGGAATTGACACATCGACCTACGGTCAATGGTGATTTGAATCTATTTTGTGAAAACATAAATATCATAAACAGAATCTCATGGACTGTATCGGAAGCTAGAAAAGAAAGATTAATTTACTTATGGCAAGAATGTTCACTGCCAAAACCATTGTCATATATGCAGTCAAGATATTCCATTGTATGTCGTACACGACAGTTCATGTTCGTGGTCACAGTAGGCCGCATTTGACTCCATCTCGATTCAGACCTGTAAACCTATATCATATGCAGTTCAGAGAGCACATGCATCCTGCAGTGAAAGAGGGGAAACGAAGGACGCGATATCCCGGAATGACTGGGCATGTACATAAGAACCAGGCGTGGCAGGCACTTCACAACGGACATAGGTGAATGGGACATTAAAAGTTACGTACCGTTTTACATTAGGAGCTTGTCCGTTTGATCCAGATCACAGCGCGCTGGATCTCTACGCACTCCAAAACTGCAAATTGCTTCAAGATGGCAAGTAACAAGCACAGTAACACAACAGAAAGCTTTCTGAACGCCACGGCAAGTAGCACAGATGTCCATCGCCAATGATGGTCAAGAAAACAGCTAGGGGATATGTAACCTTACGTCGCGAAGTCGCTTAGTATCCGCAGCGTCGTTCGGAACGTCAACACCGCGCGGTCGAACCAGTACGACTGACTTGAGGGGAAGCATTCGAGAAGGGGTAGGACTCAATAGGACGGCACGGCATGGAGTAAACGCGCGTACGTCAAGGGTACGGCATGGTGATCATCTAGTTAACAAGTATCCGCTTCATTATATGTAATATTGTGCCTAAGTCTGTAGACTACATACAGTAAAAATGAATAAATTAGTCTGTTTGTAAATGGTAGACCCTGTTCTTAATTAATTAAGCACAGTGCCGTGAAGACGTATGGGGGAGTGGAGTTATAGCTCCAGCATTCTTGACCTCGACACTAGATGGAGATGAGTGGTTAGCCTGAAGCCCCTGCCGCATTACCTCCGGCGAAATCGCACCCAAGTATCCACTGGATAGGAAGCTGCCTGGGCCCCAGAGCCGGTCTTGGTACTGTGGAGAACAGAGAAAATTTGCCGTGCCGGGAATCGAAACAGGAACGTCCAGCATGTGGGCCGAAAACCGAATTATATGGAGTAAAATGGAAGGTGTTCAGTATATAATTAAAGAGGATTTTGGAGGAAGCAATAGTGCCCTCATTCTATGTACAATCGCGGCCATTACGTGTGTTATTGTGAATGCCATGAAAAGCCTGTAGGGTCAACCGGTTACCAGCCGAGATTTGAAACCACTCTCTCCAGAATACAAAACCGGAGTGTTACCAACCACAACCCGCCGTTCGTTACTCACGCCGTCAGGAACAATGAAGTCAAACTAAATACGTAAAGTTTCAGTGAGTGATTGCATGCGAGTGTCAGCAAAGACCTTTTGCGAAACAGTCTGGGACGTCAGAGTCGATCGGTGACCTGAATGTCACATGACACACAAAACAGAATAAAATTCTTATTTCAAATTTCAGAATCATGACGATAGTATATGAATACAATGATCAATTTTCTGGACATTATAAATAATCCAAATGACTTTTATTTGAAGCGACGTTTCGGAGACTGCTTTTTTTTAACCATCTGCAAGCAAAATGCTTATTTTGTTAGACCTATTCGATAGGGTTTGTCCTATCTCCGGTCACAGAGGTAACATGAGACACATTATATAAACCGAGCAAGACACACCATATGAGGGGAGTGTGATGAAAACACACATCCAACGGCCCACGCAGCCGTGCATACTGTTTCGTCAAGAGCCATAAAAGCCAGAACACTATTTAAAACTGGAGCTGAAATCAGTGAATCAAGCTAAAAACTGCAACTACAGGTATTATATTTACTGTAGGTGTTGTTAACTTCAATCTGTGAAACTTCAACTTCTTTCACACGTACCTAGTGACCCTCTTCATGCGCATGTCAGCCTAATTTTGAAGTTTTGAGAAGTCATTGCGTCAGATTGCGCCTGCTCTCCTTAATGCATACTTGAAAAATCTACCTGTTTCGCGGCGTAACATCTGCCAAAGCCACGTGGAATATCGCACGCACGCACATTGTTCGGTCTGCTTGGTGTCTCAAATAGATATAGTTTCCATTGGCGTTTCATGGAGTGATTGTTTATTTTGTAAAATTGTCCTGCCATTGAAAAGCTTTCCAAAATGTCGACAGTTTTTTAAAATACCTCTAACGTATGGGTTAATGACTGTGCTGTACTATGTTCTATCTTTTTTTATATTATTTATTTATTTAAATTTTAGCAATCAGAATATTACACAATTCTATAAGCTAAAGTGCTGATTACTCATTAGATATACTAATGACTAGTGGCGTGAACAGGCTGATATCCAGCGAAATCACCTGTATAATCTATAATTAGTATCTATACATTAACTTAAGGGTAGTTCACTTGGCCACAGTTTTATGTTCTATCTAAAGAAGGCTAGTTGCTCCCCTTCGCTTGGTAATAGAATCAATGCTGTGTTGTACTGTAGATATACAGTAATTACTAGATCATATTTTGTATTCTTAATTTGCTTTCTGATCCTGTCATATGATCTTCGAATCATCATTGTCATCATCATCAACATAGGCTTGTATAATCCTGGTCAGTTTCGAAGGCGGTTCTGCCATCGTCCACTCAGTCGTCTGGTTAGTAATGATACATGTTTGAGTGTGCCTCGAAGACTCCATTCTTAAGATGCAATTATGTCATTTGTTTCTTACTCTAACATTCTAAAGCGTTTATCTGTAATGCATTGTATATTGTCGTATTTCTTATACGGTCTGTAACTATACACCCAGAGACAGCACTCAAAAAGCTCAATTTTGCTGCTCAATTTCACTCCTTTCAAGACCTCTTCGGAGTCCAGTTCTCACTTCCATACATAAGCAGGGGAGCTGTTATCACGTTATACCATTCAATCTGTGTATCCTTATAGTCTTGTTATTTTATCGTTCTTTCTGTTGTTCCATTTTTCTTCTTATTTTACTTTTAGTATTATGTCCTGTTGCCTGTTTCCCATTGGTATTAATCTGCAACTATGGACCTTAGAGACAGTCTGCAGGACTTGGACCCAGTGATTGAAAGGGCGGATACATGTTATGCTTGGACCGCGTGGCCATTTTGATTCTGTTCATGATCTCATGTACTGAACTTGTTATATGGTATTTATATTGATAGACTGTTTTTATTCTAGACAGTTACAGGTCTTTTTTCTTTTTTCCGTTTGAACATAAACCTAAGAATTCTCCGTTCCTTGTAGTAGGAAGGATGATGAAGGACTCTTTAGCGAATCAGTGATACGCCTAACGAGATGACGTGCTGTTTCATGTAACTGATACGGTGAAGGTGACTATGGGACGATACAAAAACTGCCCAGTGATTCGATTCAATGTAGAGACCATTGCCTGCCTCCTGTCACCGTAGTGATATTAACACAAGGGCCGAACTTAACAGCGCTGTCATGACATGGTCCCGATCTGACACTTGATTCAGCAGGTGGGAAGGAGACATGCTCGCAGCGTACCTCCATTAGCAGCAACCTATTTTACTGCAAGGATAACGAGATTTAAGCGACTAACAAATAAACAACTATGCTGATGCCATGGAAAGAAGTCCCATGAACCGACTGCCTCCAACCTCCCTCAGTTTTGTACGTCGTCAGTTGCTGTAATCTCACAGGTTACGATTGTCAGCGGGAGCGCTATGAATCCGACACATAAATTATTCCTTTTCCGTAAATAACCGAGGGACTGCAAGTAAGAAGGATCCTGCTTTCAGACGCTGCTACTCGCTCAGAAAATCAAGAAAGCCACCCACAACCCTTATAGAACCTCAGTTTTAATGTCTTTCTCACAAGAGCGTCCTCCTTTATCTTAACCTGAACCATATTACTTCAAGGAAACATCCTCCTAACTTATTTTAAGATCAATTTTATTATTATCCTCCAATGTATGCCTACGTTTTCCAACAGGTCTCTTCCTTTCAGGTTCTTCGAACAAAATAGCGTACGAGTTTCTCTCACACGTACTACACAATCCTCCCTTCTCACTCTCCGTAATTTCATCGCATAATGTTATTAGTCGAGGAGCACGAAGCTTTCCCCATCCTCCTGACACTTTCCCGTTTCGTTAATGCACGGCGATATACGGTAGGTCTTATTGCAGTTGGTATTTTGTGCCGTGAAGTAATATTTTGTATTGTTCCCTGCTATACAGATATCGGACACAATTGCGATTTCATTTTCTCAGGTGGAACACGAACACACCATATCAACTGGTCGTGCAGACAATCGATAAAGTCCAATCGAAATATGTTCAGTAACCAGAAGCCTGCTTGGGAGACACACGAATATGCTTCATGCGCTTCGGATAAGAAGCGACACAGACTGTCGCCCCTTAAGAGCAGAGTGGTCGCAATATATACCGCCTACATTAGCATTAAAGGAACCGGGATATCTCTGTTGGTATAGTGACTGGCTACGGTCTGGACAACGGAGGGGTCGGAGTTCGAGTCTCTGTAGGTTCAGGTCTTTCATTTTCTCCACGTCGTCCACACCTGTTCTGGGAACAAACTAGCTCCCTATTTAATGGTTACAGGGGGCTCTCTTTCCCGGGGATAAAGAGGCCGTGATGTGCCGAGGTAAAGAAAACTTGGAAATTTATATATACACTCCACCCACGAGCCTTCGTGGCGTAATGCTTAATTAGTTAATCACAATGACAATTTTGCTTTTACATTAGCATTTAAGGAAATCCATACAGTGCATTTCACATGACTGTCAGAACAAAGAGCGATTGTTTCTTTAAAAATCGCTTATAGCTTTCTCGTTTCAGCGTAGAATCAGAGTGATCTCTGTCAGGTGGGAGCTGAATATTGAAGTATTAATAGCACTCCAGTGCAGAAAAGTCTGCACTTCGATTTCAGAAACGACTTTTATTATCCATCAAGCTCTACCTATCGTATATGTGCCTCTCTACCTTGGTTACCTTAAACTGATGAAAATTCAAAACTCACTTTTGTCACAATCACAAGCTGTTAAGATCTAAACAATTTTCTGTTGAAAGTTATTGGAAAGTAAATTGGCTTTGGATCAAACGCCTGTACGTAAGAGCAAAATTACAAATATCCTCCTGTTTGACCCTCCCTCATTCTTCTTTGATATTTCTTCTACAGTGAGCAGTCCGAGAGGAAGAGGATGTGACAGATGGACAGAGGAACAAAATAAAGGGAATCTAAATTCTCCGGTAACTTTGCCTCTTCGCTTATTCTTGTGCTTTCCTTCCTTGTCATTTTATAATGCTTCACAAAACTTACGATCTAACGTTAGTTATCAGATTTCTCGGCCAAAGGCCCATGTAACTGAGGACTTTCTACGGCCTGGACAATTCTCATGCATGCAACCGATGTAACGGGGCGCCGGTGTGGTATGCTATCCCGGCAGTCTCTCGCTCTCTCTTCCTTTCTGTGTAGTCCTCAGCGGGATACTACGCAGCTCAAAAATACCGACAAGACAAAAGATTAAAGGCAAAAGTGTGAGAAGGTTTGCGAACAAGATGCTGAGGTAATAACAGTTATGTAAGAGAAAAGGATAACAAAAAGCAGGAGAGAGTTGTAACGTGAGGCGCTATGTAATTTGTAATTTCACAAAATATTATTACGCGACTACATCAAGGAGGATGAAGTAGGTGGGGTATGCAGTGCGAATGACGGACAATGAGGAATGTGTTCAAATTTGAGGACGGAAATATTGATAGTAAGTGTAGATTGCTATGTTCTGGGAATGGCAGACACCTCTGACTGGTTCATTCGATCCAATCGCTCTACCCTTGGAAAACTGCTCTAAAAAAAAACAATAAATATCCGATGTAAGATTTGAGGCTTTCACGGCGGTGACTATGAAGAAAGCAGTCTTCTGGGATTTGGCACCGTGTATATGTGGTGTTAATGCTTTACCGTTTCTCACGGTGTTGTCGCTTGCAGATTTCTTATACTTTTTCTTCTACCCTGAAGATGGGGGCGATACGTTCCTCCGAAACGTCGGTTAACACCACATATACACGGTGCCAAATCCCAGAAGACTGCTTTCTTCAATAAATATCCGTGATCCAGTTCTTCATATTGCTGCACTCAGAGCCCTGGTTCTATCTCTACCTATTTCCGTACTATTTTGTTCCATGCTCGTCTGAAAATGACGTTGGTTCTTCAAATTGATAGTCTGGCGCCCGACATTATGACAAAGGAGCACATTCCAATAGAGGCCAGGGGCTAGCAGGACACAAGCAGGACAAAATTCTCTATAATTTAGAAAAGAGGCATGACATCTTTTCTGGAACTGCCAGAGTACAACCCAGTGAGTGATCAGTGTGCTTCCTACGATCCTTACCAACAATGTGAAGTTGTGTCACGCCTCCTCGAAATTAAATAGCGATGGTACAGACTGGATAAAAAGACAGAGAAGCAGAGGCAATTCATCTGCCAACAACTGTACCGCGAGGAGCTACACAAAGTGCTTCTTGTGTGCTAGACCAGAGCTCAGCTTCTCATGCTTAAATCTTTCCAATTCAGAAGAAAATGTAGTGGCCCATGAATCCCTTCAATGCCAGGGTATCAGCAGCAGGAAACAAGCATCCACCTACGGCGGTTCTGAGAACAGAGCTGACTCTTCTGATGTATGTGGAGCCAGGAGGAAGTGAGACGAAGCAGAGACTCTATACCGTCAGCAATCATTCCAGCCGGTTCTAGTAGAAACTAGTTTATACCCATCGGAGTGTCTTGCACGTTTGACTAAGAGACCCACCTCAAATTGGCAGCCCCTACACCAAAGAATTGGACAGACAGAGTGTCCTCTTCGTGACAGTCTTCATGTCTTCTAAACTCATGTTCAGATTCCAGTATATCTTGTGGACTGCTTAGCGGCGTTGGGCATCGTTGGCCACATCATGGTTCAGTATAATTATGTCCTACCTGAACAAACATAACCGCCAACACTTCATGTTTTTCCGACATCTGGAAAAAATATCAAGGCAGGAATCAGATATCTCTATCAGAAGTTTATCGAAGGTTATTAATTTCGTGCTTCTGAAACTGGTCTTTGAAGTCATGACAATGAATGTCCTGCGCCTGGGGCACTGTAAATACTGCATTTGATCTTAGTTACCTTTGAAGGCTGTCAGTAGACACAGACAATCTTAGCCCTTACCCTTTTAAATTCGAATCTTTACATCCGGATGCACTGCAAGCGTTCCACAAAATGGCTTTAAATCGGGGTTGACCATCGTCACCGAGAGTTCCTGAATATAAATTACTAAGCCAGCAATTTCAAGTGCTGCAACTGCGAGGCCCACCACAAAGTTAGCTACAGAGCGTGTAGTTGCACCAGAGAGGAGCAGCAGAAGAGGAAACTGCAACCCAGACGAGAGATATTGTATCTGTCGGCAGTAGCGCTCCTTTCGAAGTCTTCACTCCAAGGCGCCGGTGGCTGAAGCAGCGCCAGCGGCGAGTAGCGAGACACGACTGAGAAAACAGCGGAACAATACAGAATTACCCAAATAACAACTGTGCAGCAGAACGTAAGGGGTCTCAGATCGACATAAAATACTCGTATAAGATGAGAACTTTGTCCTCGTTATTAAGACCGCCCATAAGATTGTTATGGGACAATAAGGGACCACTTTCTCTGCACTTGCAGCAGACTTTGCTCCCGTCTAAAAGTCGGATTATACTCCTCCACAGGGAGGAGTCTAGAAGTGACAAGATCCCAGGTGCTTCACTGTACGTCAGCGTCTGGAAAAGTCCAAGACGACACTGATTGACTGAAGGATCGGGGCGAATTGCGTCCTGAGACACGAGTTCACAATGACTCAAGTTTTCTACCTATGGCTGAAGGAAGCGGGTTCCCCTGGAACGTTGGCAACTGTATTCCAGAAGATGGCAATCCTATAAATATATCTGTGATAACCACAAATCGCATTTTGAGTACCTGACCCTAGACGAGTATCAACTAAATGCGGCTTGGGGATGCACATTGGTTTCAAGTGGCACATAATGGGGTCCAGAACCAGGTAGGATTAGTCTGTAACGAAACCATGGATTCCATGAAATGCTGGGATTTATTTATTAGCTAGACAATAAACCTAAAACAATGTGTGTCACTGCATCCACCTTCGATGTTACATAGAAGCAAGGCTGTCCGTGTAGAGAGCGGCTACGATGCAGAATATCTACACTTGTAATCACTGTTTGCAGAGTAACTACCAGCACTGTGTCAGGATCCTGTAAATATTATATTGACCATTAGCCTTTCCTCTTGTATTACGGACACTGCAGCGGATTCAATATGCGAAGTGTTCTGACCTCTTCACATCCCCCTATATACGCCCATCCAAAGTGACGTCAGAATATGACGTCTAAATTTATCAGAGCCAGCTTCACCCGTTATTGAGCACAGCATTAGACGTGGAATCTGAAATCAATAGCAATGACCGCTAAGCTCTTATGATACTCGTAAGTCATAAACCACGAAAAAGTAATTTACTTTTTGTTTCAGCCTCGACGCATTTTCCAGAATTGTGTGTATATTTTTCTTGAACGAGTAAAAGTACCCAGTCCTTAACAGGAATATATGTTCTATCCGTGCTAAGAGCACAATATACTGGATGTGAAATTTTAAAAAGGAAATATCACTCAAATTTAGTATTTGAAGTTTACTCATTTGATTGAAAAACTCTGAATGAGGATGCAAATCAGATAATTAGCGATCGCTTTAACAGTCATGTCTGCCGTAGTCTAACAGAATAAATGACGCATCATTTAGTGTTCCAGCGCTGGATAAATAGTGGGAGGAAAGCTTCATTCTCATGTGAGTTTGCAACACCACTGAGCGACTACTAGGTTCACTCAGTCTGTCTGGTCGATAGCCTGCAGTACGCAAACAAGTCTAGAATCACTGGGCAGTTTTACATGACATACGAAATTTGAGAGAAATTTGGAAATTAAAAAAAAAGTTGATTTATCCCATATTCCATTAAGATCAGAAAATTTCACTTTACATCAAAGCCTTATTCTTCTGCGTGTCTCGAGAGTAACTAGCAAATTATTTATTCGAGATAAAATATTCCGAACCAACAGAAAAAAATGAATGAGGTACTTTATGCCAAGCATATTTTCTCTGTAATAATTACGGCTTGCGAGCTAATTAAAATTGATACCAAGAAGGTCGTGCGGTTGGTGCATGAACTGTCTTCGCTCACTCGAACACTGGGGTCGTAGATCGAATCCCACTCAAGGCACGGATGTACTTCTGCGTTTATTCTGTGTTAGTGTAGGTAGTGTCCTTGCGACAGGCTGATCCCCCATCCAAAGAGTCCTACCGAATGTTTAAGGATTAAGAATCTGAAGTGAAAAAAAGAGTTTCATGGATGCGCTCTGTTCCAAAGTGGTAGCAAGAGGAAAGAGAGAGAGGGAGAAAAAGAGCACCATCTCACGGCGTTGTACTTAATTAAATTAAGCACAAGGGAACATTTACATTAACCTTCCATAACCTTCTGAACACAATTGCAATTAAGCAGAAGAGAAACTACTGCTTTTATATTGCTTTGAAATCAGATTAATTCCTTTTCTTTAATCCAGTATAGAGTTCCATTGAAGTATATAATCTTCAGGAATATTAAAATTAAGTATTGAAGCTGCGGAACTATTTTGATGAGCGGATGACGATGGATGAACAGCTGCAAATTGGCATGCTACAAAGAGATCTACTTTTAGCTCACGTGTAAGATAATGGTGAAGTTGTTCCCGTGCGTAACGAAGTTTACCTCATGAAGATATATGGGGGTGTGGAAGTAAGCTCCACTCATTCTTAAGCTCGTCACAAAATGAAGTTGTCGACTTCGAGATATGCCGCTTTATTTCCAGGGAAAATGGCAACAGTGCCCCTGGATAAGAGACTCAGTGTGCGTCAGAGCCACTCTGGAAAGGCGGAGAAGAGAAAAATCTTTTGCCTCTGTCGGACACCGAAACCCGTTCCTCGGTTTCTAATCATTGCAAACTTGTTATATGACTTTAAAATATGGACTGTTGAGTACCTTGGTATCCTACCGTGTGCCATGTTAAGGACTAGTGTCTTCAATCTTGTTAACTATTTGAGTTAACTTTGTTGCCCCCCCCCTTCTTTCTTTGTACTTACGTGCCGGCTTCGGTAGACCATTTGACTCCTATCAGGATCGTGTTACGTCAATAACTGAGGCAACCGGAAATTGCACATGAAGTCAGTCCATTGCTCAAAATCAACAACACAACTTCCACTGTCCACAAACTGTTTATTTATTCAGAAGTGAAATATTATAACTTTATTTGCAAGCACGGAGTACGAGTATATTATTATCAAATTTCAACGATCCAAAGTGAGGGACTGATGAATTTAGGGAAACATGAGGAGTGTAGTCCAATGACGTCTGCCCCTGATCAATTAAAAACTCCAAGCTTTTGAAGGCTGGTATCCTGCGGGAGCGTCGCTTCTTCCCCCAAGGAAGATCTGAATCGACGGCCAATCTCCCAGATAAGAATTCATTTCCTATTGGCTGATTTTAACTAGTCAAATTCATTATGCAATCGGCACAAACCAATCACATAACGAACTTTGAGAATAAAACAATTCCCAAGATATAGAACTCGGAACCCCACATGTGAGATTGGTTATTTTCTTTAGTTTAGGGTCCAGCTACACCCGTCCGAAGACACTTTATGACAGCTACACATGTTAACAAAACAAAATTCACTTCTTCGGAAAACTACATACTTTCCTTCCATGGTGACTTGGTCCTTTTCCTGTCATGCAAACTGCATGTAAACAAAAGCAAGGCAGTTGTTTTCATTCCAGATATGAAAAACGAGTCATGACATGCTAATAAACAAGTCACCCTCCCGAAATGGATAAAGAGGACCATAGCGTCCGCGGAGAATTGTAATAGGCTTGGACTGTCCCAACGTTCAAGCTAATTTTAATAAGCTTATTGCCGCTGAATGTTCCTGAAAATAATATAACCTCTTCAAACAATAACTTTATTAAATCTAACAAGAGCTCAAAGAATACCTTTTTATTTTAATTCGTGATTTCATTGGCAGACCTAATTACGTCTGTACTGGAGAAAATGATCCCTAAAATAATCCATACAACAATCCAGTCTGAATAGCCCACAACATTCCATACAACAAATAAGTCTGCTTGTATTTTATCCGTTAGAACATTTGGAAGCTGAATTATTCACATAGAATACATTCCAACACCAGAATTATAGCAAATTCACTTGTTTACTAATTAGCGCCGTATCAGTGCAGCTGATAAAAAGCCTAATTAGCGATTAAACTATTTGATTGTATGGGATAAAACATAAACTATTCCTCGCGGCTCCATATTAAAGCAAAAACGTAAATGAAATGGTAAGCTGAAATTACTTGGAAAGAAAATTGAAATTCTTGCAGCATTCTGGTACATCTGTAGGTTCTATCTGGGCCTGGTCGCAGTCTCAGGGAAACGGCAGAGACGGAGGCAGGTTTTCGATCAGAACCTTCCTCTTCATTGTCAGTCATTATTCTAAAAGTCCTTGATATCAACACATTCCTTTGCCATTAAAATTACTTGTAGAAAAATGTGTTTTTTGGATGACGGGTGTCAGGATGAGTAAAACTAAAAAAATAAAGGTATCTCTGTAACAGGCCGTGGAGAACCATAGGGCTGTGAGATGCTGAGATCCCCACATTTTCTAGACAATCGACTCACAGATGGCGATGAGGTTCTCAGCCTTTGGCGCCGGCAGCCCTTTGCCCCCATTAAGATCCCTGGTACTCATTTCTGTTAGAGGTTGAGTCGACCCCAGGGTCATAGTGCAACTCGAAAGATTAGGTAAATTGAAAAAAAAATCCGACCTCGTCGTGATTCGAGCCCGCGACCTTCCGTCTTATAGCATAGTACCTCAACCAACTAAGCTACCGCGTGCTCCCAGAGAAATACAGTAAGATATTAATATAATAATCTAGAAACATAAGAAGTCAAGCAGCTAGGAGGAGGATACTCAGACAGACGGAGATAGGGCCCTGGGTTGGGGCAGCGCCTGCTGTAACTGACGGAGCAATTCGTTGTGTGACAGTTGACGCTTAAAGTCGCTAGCGGTTCAAGGCACACAGTACTCGGAATTTTCTGCCTTCACCGGCGGCAGCTTCAGTCGCTTTTCGGAAGCTGAGGGCTGTCTGGTTCATAAGGAAACTCACTGCTTTTTATGAAACCTGAAGGCTCCACTTTATTGAATTGCAGTTTTTGCTTTTCTTAGTGAGGTTATAGCGCACTCACCTATTCCGAGTGTCAAATCAATTATTAGTAGACTGCCAAGGACACTAATCGTCTCTACATATCAATAAACTGGGTCCGTGGATAGGCCAGCTTTAGGAAATCTTAAGAATTACATTTCAATTGTGTTTAATTTTTTAAACTAATTTACCAACTATAGTCCTACTTCGCTTCTATACACTAGAGCATCTGTGGGCAGCAAAAGATGCAAATTATTATTATTATTATTATTATTATTATGGCTCTACAGCCCTTTGTTGGACATTGGCCGCTTTTTCAATTCCTTGATCATAGTCAGTATGATTCCTTGGAAGGTGGATCAGCCCGTCTCAAGGCCTCTACCTACATACAGAATAAACATACACAACACATATATCCATGCCTTTCGTGGGAATCGAAATCACGATCCCAGCGTTCACGCGAGCGAAGACACTTCATGCCTTAGACGGCTGGGCCAGCGACCGACAAAAATGCAAATAAAATTCTAAACACCCGGTATTAGCAATAGATGTGCAATACAATTTTGATACCGCCACGAATATGCCTAAGTTGCAGAACAATTTCTGAGTGCATGAAAGCAAAACATAGTCAAACCGTGTTCATCCCTGGCAACAATAAATGTTCAGATCCGTAAAGTAGAGCTGGATCTTTCAGGCGATCTGCGAAGTGTAAAGACTGGATATAATTCGACGCAGCACTTCAGGTTGAAGAGTAAACACAGTAAAATCCCGGGTCTAGTCAAGTTGGATTTGTGGTGGACAAAGTGGCTCTGGGGCAGGTTTTCTCCGAATACTTCGGTTTCCCCTGCCAATCTGCATTCCACCAATTGCTCCACAATCACCCTCACGTATCATCTGGGGCTGGTACAATAGGCCAGAAGTAGCCGCAGTACAAGGGACTTAGTCCCACCCCACTAGCAATAAAAAAGGCGCACTGGATGAGTTCCGTTCATTTTGTGTGGTCCGATTTACCAGAACTTATCCGCTCATTTACCGCTAGGGCTCCGAAGTGGTCTCTTGAGACTTCTCAACTAAATTATGAATGCAGTTCTCTTCTCTGATTAAATCCGCGGAGCTAGGTGAATACAGGGTTCAGTCGGCTTCAGCAACCTGTGCCCTCTACACTACATCTACACACCGGTCCGTGCCTTCAGTAATACACATTACACTACACCAGTACGTAAAAGTCCATCCGTAACGCCAATATTAGTCTCACTGTGCAATTCGCCAAAATTGGACACTATATACATAAGAAAGGTTCTGGCTACTCACCAATAGAAAACGCAAGAAATATTATTCCAGTTACCAAAACGGTAATATCTCACAGTTTAAAGTTGTGATAAAATTTGGATGACCATAAAAGTGTAACGTATCGGGTTACGTATATAAAAATTGAATAAAAATCGATCCATATAACTCAATATATTGGAAAATACATTTACACAAATACTGTCTTTATTTTCTAAAATTAAAAAGTTTTTTTTATTGCTAGTGGGGTGGGACTAAGTCCTTTATACTGCGGCCACTTCTGGCCTATTGTACCAGCCCCGGATGATAGGTGAGGGTGATTGTGGAACAATTGATGGAATGAAGATTGGCAGGGGAAACCGAAGTACTCGGAGAAAACCTGCCCCAGCGCCACTTTGTCCACCAGAAATCCCAATTGGCCAGACCCGGGATCGAACACGGGGCGCCGCGGTGGGAAGCTAGCGACTAATCGTTTGAACTATGGCGCGGCCCAATTAAAAAGTATCTCACTTATTTAATTATTTTAAATACATTTTAAATATAATAAGACATTTAGGTCCCTTTCTAGGAGATGAGTTGGCAAACATGTTTCCATGAAGATACGATTCTTGGACATAAACCATCGGTGGGTTTTAAACGTGTCCATGGATACGAGAATGAAAGTTGTACACTCTTGGAAAGTAGCTTGTTGCTGTACAATCTTCAGGCGTGTCCATGAATACGAGCAAGCAAGAAACATCTCCTAGGATACTACAACGCTGTATAAACGGTCGTCCAGATAAGAACCAGGGAGTCACAAGGAGTCGCAGTAGAAAGGAGGACTAAGAACTAAGTCACTCGTAAAGCCCGTAAACTTGAAGCAAGTCAGTCAGCCGGAAGCCAGAAGAGAACCGTAGAAGACAGGCTAGAAGAGAAGACAGTCATTGTCCAGTTAGAATTGAGCGAGTCTTAAGGTTCGGCCACACAGAGCGCTACGTACGCTATGTTCGCTATACGAAAAGAAAAATATCTCCCTTTATTGCCAATGTGAGTGACCACACAGACTTCCCTACGCTACATATGCTATGTTCCCTATTTTAACTGCGTCGCAGAGTGTACACAGGGTACGTAGCGTACGTAGCGAACATAGCGTAGCGCTCTCTGTGGCCGAACCTTTAGGCAGTCATTTATTGTGAGGTGTTGTAATTAATTGTGATTCAGAGAGACTGCAAAATAGAAGGGGTCAATAAATCCAATCACAAAATCCAGAACACATTATATTAGTCACAGAACCTTAAAGACGTAATATTTACCATTATTTTAAGAATGTTTACTTGCAGTTTGTGCTATATATCCGGCTGATTTGTGTACATCGCCTGACTATGATCATTTGGAGCCGAAATAAGACACAGAGAGGAAATATTTCTTATTAGGAAGTTCTGTAACGGGTAGTCTTATACTCAAAAATATCTGATAGCACGATTCAAAAATTGCAATGCAGCTAAAAGAACCACAACTGAACCATAACTCGAACAAGGTCGCTCAGACACTCAACCTGAAGCCCAAAAAATTGTTCAAACCTTTTCCTCTCTTCAAAGATTAAGTCTGAACATGTCTGCCTGCCTAAAGTTGTACCATTTGTTCCCCTTGCCTAGACAGGTGAATGCATAACCCATTGCAATGCCCATGCTTGCAACTGTCTTAATGCTGTAAGAAAACTATGAATCAGAGATTTTGTCAAAATACAAGTTCCCCAGTTGCCTGTCCGATTGCTTCGAAACGGTTAGCTTCTGAAACACACACTAAGTCACATATATTAATGCACCAGCACAGAAAGTTATGGTTAGATGCTTAACGTTCTTACTTTGTCTTTATGGGACTGTTTTACGACGCATTCAATATGGCTGACGACACAGCGCCGTGTGACAGATCAATATCGGTTTGGAAGTGATTCGGAAGGACACGATGATGGCCTAATTGGAGTAATATCCCGACATTTGCTTATCGGAACTAAGGAAAATAAAGAAAAGCCAGTCTAGACACGCGATGCATTGAGCGAGAATCGAATCGAGCATCACCAAGATATAATCCTAGAGCACTACCGCTGCACAAGTGCTCTGGTTTCTTACTTCGTGTTCCGGGCTTGACGGGTTATGCGCTGTTCCGTTCCGACGATGGTACGCTCCACCGTGAATATAACAAACCTAACTGCCTGAGGTAAGTGAAGTTCCTTGATACAAAAGCGATAAGAGTAGCCGAAGTACGGCCAGTAAGACACCCAATGCAGTAGCATTATGAATTAGGAAAAATGGTTGCCATAAATACCAGATCTTTCCCCTTTAATTGGTTGCTTCCTTACCAATAAGTAAACCAAATTTTGAACAGGGGGAAAAACTCCGTGGTTTTAGTCCTCAAATAAACTATACCGATCGAGCGACCAACGCTTGTCGGCGAAGTTAATGCTAAATTTAGAGGACAGAAGGTGTCTCGTGGTCAGCGCAACGAATCCTCACGGCCGTTAATTTCGGTTTTCTAGACCGGATCCTCTATTTCCTTGAAATAGCTCCTCAGTTATCCTCACGAGGCTGAGTGGATCTTGTTCCATACTCACTACTTTTCAGAAATTCTGGTAGCGCCTGGAATCGAACCCGAAACCTCTGGATCTTTAGACAGGAACACTGATCACTAGACCACAGAGGCGGTACTTTTAACAGGGAAAAAAAACTCAAATAAAAAACAACTTGTATAAATGTAGATTCTAAAGGGTTCTGACAATGGTGTATAATACTCAGAACTACTTGGTTTTTTGGACTTCGTCCATCGTCCGGTATTCTAGAAACTAGAAAAAACAACGTTTCGGAAACTGGATCTGTTTCCGTCTTCAGATGAGTGGGGAGCGGAAAACACCCACTCAGTTGCGTCCGTTAGAAAGTGCTAACCTCATTATACCGTTGTAATATATTATTATAATATGATGTAGTAAACACGGTGAGATCACAACCTACAAAAATATTTATTTACTCAGTGCCCCGACGATTTAGAACTCTCAAAGGGTGATTTATTATCAAAAATATTTTTGTAGAACACACCTCATAATGACGCTCTGAGAGTTGAAACATGTCGGGATACAGAATAAATAAACTATTTTTTACTGTAATGCGACAGCGGTTACTGCATTACATTTTATACACACACGAAATTGTCAAATACAGAATTACGAAAGCGGTTCTGAATCTAACTCAGCTTATGCGCATCCCGACAGCAGTAGGAGTAGCTCACGCACATCTCGACAAAAGTGTGGACCATATCCTTAGAAAAATTCGAGCTTTCTCTGTTAGGCCATAAGTAGTAACAGAAAAAATGAGGTCACATTACATAGAATGGGTCTGCCATTTTTTCCTTCCACATGTAAGCATGAAATAATCAGACAGATAGATAGATTTAAGGAAATTTGCTACTGGAAATTTTTGCGAATATCGCTGAGGTTCTTCGCTTTTATTAATATCCGGCAGATTAAACGAGCCCCCTGCATATAAGTTTCTACCCATGTCTCGCTTTACAGTTATCAGAGAGAAAGACACAATCTGTGGAATTAAATGAAATAGGAAATGCATGTCCATTACACTTCAGTTTGTAAAGCAGTATGTTTTGGAGATAATTATTCAAAGGATTGATAATGAAATAACAAAAGCCGCCAAGTACATGTAATATGTAGCAGTTAGAATATTTATTTATTGTACAAAGAGTACCTTAACATGTTTCAGCCCTATAGAGTCCGGCATCAGAGGCTTACGTGTTAATGAGATTACTTTGTATACAGTAATTTCTATCTGTAACATTTATATTTAAATTGGAAATATTCTCTTCTCCACGTCATACGCACCGGCACTGGTGCCCAGCCAGCATCCTATCCAGTGGATAACGTGGGCGCTCTGCCCAGAGGTAAAGCGGCCGAGCAGTGAAGCTGACTTCTCACCTCCAACTAATGATGAGGTAAACTATACGTGATCTATACATTCGCTCGCCCATAAGTCTTCATGGCATAGTGCTTAAACTCGCTCTGTCACTCATGGAGTTGAACCCTCCTTGAGAATTTGCCAACTGTGCAACTACTCAAAGACTTCCCAGCATTTTATGGAACGCGAAGGTTCATTACCGTGTTCACAATAGCCCTCCATCGGTCCCTATCCTCAGCCAGATCAATCCAATCCAATCAATCCAACCCATCATATCTCTCTAAGATATATTTTAATATTGACCAACCACCTACGCCTTGGTCTTTCCAGAGGTCTCTTTCCTGCTGATTTTCCCACCAATATCCTATATGCACTCCTCTTCGCTCCCATTCGTGCTACATTCCCCCCTCATCTCATCCTATTTCTAATTATACTTGGAGAAGTGTACAAGTTATGAAGCTACTCATTACGAAGTTTTCTCATACCTCCTGTCACGTCATTTCTCTTTGGTCCGACAACTTTATTTTATGCGTTATCTTCTTAATTTTGGGTGAAGACATTTTTTACTTATATACAAATTGCAGATGGACTTGGTTATTTTTAGATATTTTGGCTACTATTGGTGTTACTTTCCTATGTACAGGATTTCGTACAAAATATTATTAATATTCTATTCTTGATTTATTACCTGCAAAGATACCATGGTGTAATTAGTTATTTACAGAAACAGACTCTACAGCAAACACCCAGTGATGCCTGCGAGGAGAACAAACAAACTACCGCCGAAAGTCTCTTGCATAGACTACTAAATTACCCCTGAATGATAAAGACAGATAGAAAGCACAAAATACCATGATTAGTATAGCTGAAAACAATGCACGCGAAAAACGAACAGCATTACAAACTTATTATGCGCAAGTAAAAACTAAAAGCTACAGCAGAAATACACATAAACAACAGGAAAAATGGGCCACAATGACGTGCACAGGCAACTACATTCGCACGAATACTAAACATTTTTAAAAATACAAAATACAAAAAAAGGAAATGGAATACAGAACAAAAACATAATATGTAATTTACTCAGCACTACACTAGATACTGACAAATAGGAGACATCGAAAATATACAAACTCAAATATGCAGAATGCAACAAGGCATATATCGGACAGACAGGAAGATCACGAAACATAAGATGTAAGTATAAGGTACCATTGGGAGGAATCAGATTTCGCAACACATATAGTAGAAACCAATATGGGATAATGGAGAACACAGGCCTATTGGATGTCATCAAACATGCAAGAAAAAATGCCAATTTATTAATATCAAAGAAAATGCTTACATATACATACATTAAAAACTAAATCTACTAAGACTATTCGTAGATGAGCTAAAGTCAGGCAAAAAATAAATCTGTTCGATGTATTGCTCATACAAAATGATACGCATGCGCATAACCAAATATTAAGCAGCATACGGGTACGTCTGACTGCCAGTGCCACGAGCCTATCACACTCCGCAAATTTTAGCAAGGGATATACAGGTATGAAATTTATAATCAATTCAGTGGCACAAGGGACAACACAGGTCAAAGAACATGTACTAATTATACCACGTTATATTTGCTGGAAAATGAGACAAGAACATATGTATAAATCAAGTTCTGCACGAAATCTACATAGTACAAGCAACACAAAGAGTTGGCAGAACATCCACAATTTACGCATCTAACTACTACTCGCTTCTATTACTCCATTATCAATAAAAAGTATAATGAAGAATGCCGTTTGGCGCTGTGTAGATAACACTGAATGTTCATCCATTTTGTATCTACATTTCGACTTATCGCCAATTAGAGGAAGTGTCAACATTCAGCCAATAATTGCATGCGAATCTCATGTGTTTTATTATAATGAAATATTTTATTGTAGTCCTAATTATTCATTAAAATTTTCCTTCCGATCGCGCCTCTTAAACTTACGCTGCAAAAGTGTACAGTACTGATATGTGAACATCAGGCTGTGTTTTTTTTTTGCATCAGACTTCAAGCTATAAGACTGAGTTTCCAACGTATTTTTAAATTTCCCTTATATAGATCTAATTACATTTCAAAGAGGGAGTGTGTCAGAGTCGTGATAGCTCAATCAGTACAGTGACTAAGCTACGGATAAGGTGACCAAGAGATCGTAGTTCGATTCAAGGCAGGTGTAAAGTTCTTCTCTCTCCCATGGAATCCAGACCGTTTCTATTTCCCAAATTTCCGTATCCACTGGGTACCAGGGCTTAAATTTCTGGGTTACGGCGGACGGGACGTGAAGCTGATCCCATGTTCATCACGTCCAGTACATGTGACGAACCTAAGATTACTTTCTGGGTAAAATGTCTTATTCGAATTTTGGAAAAAAAAAAATTGAACCTGAATATGATCTCTCAGTACGTTAAATGCTCAGTCTCATAGGTTTACAAAAGCATACAGACGCATACTGTTCTGTCAGCCAATGAGAATGGAGGTGGAAGGGAATGTAGCACGCATGGAAATAAAAGGCATGTGTAGAAGGTTTTGGTGGGAAAGCCAGATACAAAGAGACTAGAGGGAAACCCCAGATATAGGTGGGAGAATAATAATGAAATCTTAGAGAAATAGGATGACGTTTTACGGGCTAGACTGGCCTGACTATAGGCAGGCTCCTGTGCTCACGGTAATTACCCTTCGTGTTCCATAAGACGTTAGGAAGTTCTTTAGCTGCTGGAGCGACTGCTGGCTTCTCAAGATGGACTGAACAAGGTAAAGGTCAAATTGTCCCTGTGCTTAACTGATTAAACACTAAGCCATGTAGGCGTACGGGGGAGTCGTTATATAAATATATATTTTCTTGACCTCGGTCGTAGTTGTTCAGTGGTAAGTCTGACGCCCCGGCCGCTTTATCCCCGTGGATAGACCCCCCTTTACCCATTGCATAGGAGGCCGGATGGGCACCGGATTCGGTCTAGATGACTTGGAGAAGAGAAAATTCTCGACCCTACCGGGACTTCAATCCGACCCCTCGGTCATCCAGTCCGTAGCCAGTCGCTATACCGACTATAATTAGTAAAAACATACGTTAATACCTAACTGATAGGTAAAATTTCACATCGGTAAGGAGTATATGGAGCGTCGGTTTACCGCTCCACGTTATCTAATCCTGGTTATTGATGGAGAGAAGTGGTCAACTACGTGATTCAACCACTTTACCGCCCGAGAGGCAGCAAAATATTAAAGCACAAAGAAAATGTTGTGCAAATTAACGGGATACTCCTGTCTCACAGTGCTCTTTATAAGCTTAGGGAGAAACAAGTTTTGACAACGTGTTCTCTGCTATTAATGCGATTTTCCACTCAGAAACGTGTCTGCTTGCTTTCTATTTTAATACAAATTTCTGTCTTTTATAACATTTAATTTTATACCTTCAAATGATGTGTGTTGAGTTATTCATGATAGATGCAAAAAATAAAAAAAAAATGTTTTGCTATAGAGACGTTTGTATGAAAATGGTAAGAAAATATAGGCGTATTCAAATATTGCCTACAGAAAAGCTTTCGGTCGCCATAAAGCTGCATTCTTCCANTTTCTACCCTGGAAAAGGAGGCAGTATATGCTTCCGAAATTTCCTTGGATTTTCACCCGATTTCACGACTTTATTCTATTCGCGGAATAGACGATCTGAATGCTGGAGTTTTTGGAATGTGGGATAAAATTAACTTCAAAGAAGCTATGAAATAATATGTGACATAAGCCACTCATGCAGCAGCGTGAGGTAGATGGAAGGAGGAAGAAACTCGCGTCACATTCGTTCTCCTGCCTCGAGAGCCCGAAGCTAGGAAGTTCTATCCACCCCCACCTCGACCCCAAAATCTCCACTGTGGCTTCAACTTGACTTTTGTTAAGATGTCTACTGCTATGTGGATATGCAGTTGATGAAGATGACGGTAGTACAGTCCCAGCCTTGTATATTTGTACAGTACAGGCAAAATTCTGTTCACATTAACGGGTGTAATGTTTGAAAGGGGAATTCAGAAGGGGAGGCATTCACCTCACAGATCTGGAATTCAATTTCACACTTCGAAACGTCATGTCATACAGGGACGCACTGAGTACAGTATGTATCACCCTAAAGCATACTGGATACTGTATTGTAACGTGTAAGAGGGTACGCGTGGCAAAAACAACGGATGATTGGATTCATTGGAACTTCGAACACAGACTCTCTTAATTACAATCTACACAGTTCTATAATTGATTTACACACTTTCCAGTTCACAGATGCACACGCACTGGGATTCTCAGTTTCCATTAGCCGTCTCCTGGTAACGGGTATCACTTCCAATCACTATTAAATATTCTTGTTATTTCGTCTTCAATCACTCTGTAGTCCTCTGTACTAATCCGTACTCAACTAATCTTCACAGTTCACTAAGGACACTCCATTCTGGTCCTTCTACTCTCAACTGCCATTTTCCTTGACGGTTTCGTGTCCTTGACTCATGGCTTCTCAGCTGCGACTGCTTACAAACGTAATGATAAATTGTGTTAGTAATTTATCTTCATGGAAAACTTGTAAGTATATTGTTAATGTGGTTAAATGTCTATTCCATTTTGGTATGCCTACTGCATATCGAGTGTGCAATGTGGATGTCGTGAGTGTGTTCTGTTTTGTATAGAGGATTGTAATGTGTGTGTGCTGCCATCTGTTGTGGTGTTTCAAATGTCGGGCTATGAGTACCAATGTGTGTCGTTCATGTGTACTCTGTCTTATTAATTTTAAACATATGGTGTTTTTTCAATGTATTTAAATGTTCTCCTTTTTCTCTATTTTTATAACGTTCATTGCGTCTATTATAATGCCACATGTGTATCCTGGGCTCAATATATTGTTTGAATATCCGGAGTTGTCGTTATTACTTCTGTTTTAGATCTAATTAGGCTATTCTCCTCAGCAAAATCAGAAGAAGGTAAGGAGAAACAGTGTTTCACTTCTTTAAATTTGTAGCTGGGAACAAATCAAATTTGAAGCGAGTTTTCTAAGCATCACGCTTAAACAATGACGCCGATTTAGAAGACTGTACAATTTTGAAGGATTTTTAACATGAATGAGCTTGGCAAACTGGGTGAAAATCACACACTGCAATATGATGAGGGGACTATAATACTGTGTTCAACTTCCAGCGTTATCAATGAGTTATGGATGTGTGGCACTTAATGCAACTTGCTATGTGTTTCATAAAGTTTCGCCCATAACCGTATTACCGCCGATTAAGAGCTTTAATTTCCAAGTTTTGTGGTAGCTGTAAAAATTAAAATCACAAAGTAAATAGCCACTGTCTATCGGTGTTTGTAACATTCATTACACACGTCATGTAATTTTGAAATTTTAAAATTACATATCACAAAATTATGCAAAAAGAGAAGTACGATATTAATAGTTTTTTCATGAATTTACCCATGTTATGGGACATTTAACCTTTGCATGTTGGGGAGCGTGGCGTGACGTACAGCCATGGCCTACGAATGGAGCTGGCCGCGTTGTCAAGTGCGCCACAGCACATTCCGTATCACTCAGAATCTTACAATTAATCGTTACACCGCTCCTATACACTGTTCTTTTCAGCCAATCACAGTGACGATAAAGCGGTTATGAATGCAAAAACTAGAAGAAAATTTATCACTGGAAAGTCTGACTCCAGTGGCAGTCATTCTTTTTTCCCTTGTCAAGTAATTACTTAAAAACATTTCTGATAATCTTCTTGAAATAATGCTCAGAACTGATTGCCAAATGCTACAACTTGATTACTATTTGACACCTCTCACTAACCTCAGTATACAGGTATATAGGCAGACGTGAAAAGCGGTCTCTTTCTGTTTCATACAGCACTTAGAACATATAGCTTTCAACGGGAGGATGAGGGTGAATAATAATAATTTGGAAAGAATTTAGAAGGAAACGGCGATGGCCTAATCGAGGTACAATCCCTGAGGAAAATCACGGAAAACTTAATCAACGTAGCCGATGGGAGGAACATAGACTGAGGGTGTTTGAGAACAGGGTGTTGAGGAGAATATTTGGACCGAAGAGAAATGAAGTGACAGGAGGTTGGAGAAAACTGCGTAATGAGGATTTTCATAATTTGTACTCTTCTCCAAGTATAATTAGAATGATCAAGTCAAGGAGGATGAGGTGGGCAGGGCATGTAGCACGAATGTGGGAGACGAAGAATAGACATAGGATATTGGTGGGAAAGCCAGAACGAAATAGACCACTGCAAAGACCAAGGCCTAGGTGAGTGGAACATATTAAAATTGATCTTAGAGAGATAGAATGGGATGGTATGGTTTGGATTCATCTGGCTCAGGATAGAGACCAGTGGAGGGCTCTTGTGAAGACGGTTATGAACCTTCGAATTCCATAAAATGCTGGGAAATTTCTGAGTACCTGCAGAATTGGTGGCTCCTCCAGAAGGGCTCAGCTCCATGAGTAAGTAAGTAAGTAAGCCGATGGCCCGACTGAGATTCCAGGGACCTGCTGAAGATTCAGTAGTCCCTACGAAGACGGTGGTGACATAGGAAGGGAGGGACGAGAACTGGACCTGAGCCACAGTATATCAGTTTCACCGCTCTTATAGCTCCAGCATGTCAGCTTGTATAGTTCCCACTGGCTTGCTCTTAGCTCCAGGCTTCATCCTCCATGACCAGTGTCAGTAACCGTGCTTTTTCGTGCTGTTACTTTCCTGTTCTGAGGTCGAAGCGAGTGGGTTACCTTCTGTAAGTTAGCTAAATATATTATGGACTACACGTCTTCTCATATTTGAGCTGGTAACATACACAAAGGCTATTAGGCATCTCATATACTTATATTGAAATTACACACGATAAAGATACTACGGTATTTATTACCGTAGTATCTTTATCGGGCATGACGTGGGCATAACATGGGCACAGAATTCTGGCAGAGCAACATCTTCAAAAACCAAAAGATATTCATTTTATTTCTTTATGACTGATCTTATAGAAAGGGGTTTTAAGGATGAGAGACAGATTAAGCTGGCTAAATTCTGTGCAGGTTTTTTGGTTCTGGCATAAGTAGTGTAGAGTTTTGAACTCTGCCCCCGGAGAGGTGAATTGCCTAAGTGCTTTCCAGTCACCTAAATCAAAAAAAATTAAACTCCGTGGCCTGCAGTCAGCAAAGCGAACTATACCAACCGAGCGACCGCCGCTTGTCGGCAAAGTTAGTGCCAACTTTTGCGGATAGAGGGTGTCACGTGTTTAGCACAACGGATCCAAACGGCTGTTAATTTCGGATTTATAGACCGGTGCCGCTATGACCTTCAAATACTTCCTCAATTATCCTCACGAGGCTGTGTGGAGCCCGTTCCAGACCCACTACTTTTCAAAAAATCTTGAAGGGCTGGGAATCGAACCCGGACCACTGGATCTGTAGCCAGGAACTCTGACCACTTGACCACAGTGGTGGTCGCTTTATAGTCACCTATCTGTACAATATGACTCGTGTTTCAGAAAGAGTGTTAGTGTTTTAATGACAATATCCAAGATGTTGGCAAGCCATTTCATACGTACTTGGGTTTCCGGCAGCTATTGATGTAATTGTAATGAGGACAAAAGGCGACATGATTTGCGCACGAGATCCTGAGTCGAGCAATCCGATAACGGTGTAACGGTGAGACGAACATAGCTCAGAGGGAACAGGTGGCGGAAACTACCACATTCAGATCGCCATTAAGGACCAGGTATTCGTTATTTTCCCTTCCATTTCCGCACATTCCCGTTGCACTCCCTAACATCAGGTGACGCAACGGTGGAAGAATGAAGCCAGCAATCCCTGTTGGAGTGTCACACAGGACGCGTGTATATTTTTCGTGTGGTGGACTGGAGAGTATAGGGGAACAAGATACTATATAATATTTAGTACTTAAGAGATTTCGAGTGGGAGATATCTTGCATCATGTTCATATCAGTTCATGTAGTGTCAAAATATAGCATAATTCATGAGTGATGAATTGCAAATATTTAAGAAATAAGTGGTCGGGATCTAATGCAGGTACTGTCCTATAATTACCTAGAGGGACTGAGGTAAACAAAGCAAAACATTAGTCACAACTGACTGTACTTAGTTTGTACCTCGGCCAGAATGTAAAATATTGTGACGTGTATATCCATTGCTAAGCAAATTCTCGGTGATTATTTGCCCACGGTAAACACTCCCTAGCAATAATAGTGAGGCTGTGGTTTCTATGTGGTACGCGCTACGATTGTTGTTATACAATGGTGCGGTAAACACAAGGCAACAATAGAGAGACTGTGTTTACTGCTTATCCATGCCGTGGAGTTATGTTGAAGACAACTGGCGCTACAAGACAATTGATGGTTCAGTTGTGGAGTGTTAACCAGGGGGTAACGGAAGCTGAAGAATTTCCATTGTTAAGATTCGTTACCAAGAAACGTCTATTGAAAATATTTAAGGGTAATAGCCATTATGGAGAGCAGTTACAAAATTAAGACTAGTGAAAACAGGCTGGGAGTGTTTTTTAGCGTAATATTTAGCAATATTGTAATCATTATTTGAAGTTATGACCTGTAAGTGGACAATAAATCTAGTCACAAATCCAAATACCGTCTATAGTCACCCCTGCACGTGACAATACTATGACTCAGATTTGCGCTATATTCCTCAGTCCCTCGACGCATTTCGGAATAGTACCATGATGGCCACGACCGTTTATTTCCAGATATTTTCTACTTCAATATTAATTCGTTATTATCGCCTTACCGTTTGAAGCTCTGTACTGTATATTCAGAGAACGTCGTAAAACAGTCCGCAAAATGGAACATGCGGTCGATAAGTATCAGAAGAGAAATTTATTAGGGTAATTCAAGTTAAATTTGTAGGAGAATGAAAGCCGGCTTTCAAAGCCGACAACAGGAACAAGCAGCAACATATTAGTCATGATAATGGAGGTAAATTGCACCATGCAAGAAGCCCTCAACTGTCAATATCAATAAGCTGAACAATTGAGAAGTTAAAGAAATGTCTCGAGTTGAAGTATAAAACGGCTTTCGGCTTTCGTAAAACTTAAATGACAACATGAACATAACTAGAGCGTGGAAAAGTATCAGAGAGCATTACAAAACTTCAGCCAAAGAGAATATAGATTAGCAAGAAATGAAGTGCATAAGGCCACAGTTTGACGAAAAATGCTGAAAATGTTTAGTTCAAAAAAAAAAAGCGGTTAAATCACACTGGTTACAGTACTGGAGCTTAATGAATGGGGATAATGTGAACAAGGTGTGAAAACAGCAGACGTTTCAGGAACAACGGAGGGAATATCTGAAAGACAAAATGAATGAGCTTAAAAAAGTAGTAAGAAATCAGTGACGTAGATACTTGTATATATACGATTATAACAGGGGCTTCCATTCTATAACTAAATCCGTAAAATGAACCCTATTTTCTGGGATATAACGCTGTGTAGTCCGTTAAAATTCAACAGACGTTTCGGAGAAACATGTCACCTCCATCTTCATGGTTAAAGAATAAAAAGTGAAAAGTAAAGCTCTCTCTATAACAGACCGTGGAGGCCGATAAGGTAGTGAGATGTTGAGGTTCCCACATTTTCTAGACAATCGGCTCATAGATGGCGGTAAGGTTGTCAGCCTTACGCGCCGGCTGCTCTTTACCCCCAAGAATATTCCTGGTATTCATTTCTGTTAGAGGCTAAGTCGATCACAGGGCCACAGTGCGGCTGGAAGGATTAGGTAAATTGAAAAGAAAAATCCTCCTCATCGGGATTCGATCTTGCGACCTTCCGGCTTGTAGCATAGTGCAGCAACCATCTACTCTACCGCGTGCAAAATCCCAGTATGAAGCAGGTGACAAGCAAAATTGCGAGAAGGATGAGCTGCTTGTAGATTCCACAAAGTTAGGATAGATATGAGAAGACAATAGAAGACCTACTTTTGTGTGCTATCGGATGTCCGTAGGGTTGTCTTGCAGCCGAGAGCTTCTTTTGGGCAGCCAGGGACATTACTTATTCATCCGGTTTTCTTTTCTTCCCCGAGACTTTACCTACAACCACGTACGTAAGTAGGTTGACCGTTTAACGGGGGATAGACCCACAGACTAGAAGTGGGAAGCGATTGATTGAGTTTCACTGGCCAACAGAATGTTCCCAACTATAGCCCTTTTGAGTAGGAGATGGCTATTGTAAAGTTAAGAAGGAATACATCACCACTTACTGATCAAATTACGGCAGAACTGATCTTTCGAGAGACAAAAACATTACGTTTTTAGATCCATAAATTATTAACTATGTTGGAATAAGAAATATTTACCATGGTGATGGTAAAACATCTGTACGTAAACAAATTTATTGAGGACTCTTAATATATAAGATTTGAGTTTTCACGGCGGTCACTATTAAGAATGCCGTCTTCTGTGTAGATTTTGTGTAAACAGACGTTTCAGAGGAACATATCACCTTCGTCTTCAGGGTACAATAATCCACCTGCTCATGCTGTTTCCTCGCTAGCGGATGTTTATACCATGGAAATGGAGGCAGTACGTTTCTCCGAAACGTCGGTTTACACAATATCTATACGGCGCGAAATCCCAGAAGACGGCATTCCTCGCCTCTCGGTATGGATTTCGACGTTACAGGTCAACTAATTATCACATTTTTAGAATTTGTCATGCAGCAGTGGGGATGCAGTGGAACAGTAAATTAAATATGCCTATGATTCAGTTAGGAGTGAAGTACTGTAAAATATTATGTTTTTAATACTCATCAATCTATTTGGAAAATTAAGTATGTTAAATTTTACTTATAATTAAGTCTGTATAGGCAGAAATTTCTTTGGTATTTCATATTCAGAATGTTTTGAAATAACGACTTTTATCGCAATTGTTTTTCGAACCTTGCTTGAGAATATGCGGTTATTAAGGTTCAGGTGAGTGAAACTGAATTAAAAACGTCATAATCTAATTTATACTGATGAAGAGCAGTATTTCTTGAAATGTGACGCCGTGCAGCCTAGTAGAAGTTTACCGCCGTTCTTTAAAAAACATAGTTACGTTTCTGGAAAAGTTTACGGCGTTATATCCCGGAAGTTGGTAGTCTTCACAGTCACAGCCGTCAGAATCTCCAGTGCTGATGACGTCAGTGTACTAAGACACACCACAATTGCTAACATACGTACAGTGCCGGACTGCAAGTCTGCACACACCATCCCATTAACAGCCAATTCACTTAAACTTCTAATTTGTTGACTTAAGACACGAAAGTGGAATTTCAGACATAAGGCATGCCGTAATGCTCTGGTGGCCGGAATCGTAACACTTAACGATCCATAATAAAACATGAACTCACACATTTCTAGCATAATTTCTTTATTTTGGGAAAAAAAAGTAGGCTTATGAGATCACCTTGCCCTGTGTGTGTGTGTTTTTGTCTGTCTGTTTCTCTGTATGCATATGTATGTGGGTCCACCCTATTGACTTGTGAACGGAGGCAAAACCTTAATTTTTCTTAAACGCATGTACAANGTCATGGCACCTGAGCCTATATCAGCGCTGTACTTCATAAATCCCTCCCATCAGTCTGTGTGTTAATATGTGTATCCCTCTATCGCTGCTAGGCAACGACTCGGTGAAAATGTTACTGCAACAACGAATATACACACAATAGAAAATTTTTTGGACGCGTCGTTTTCTGTGAGGTCCGTGTTGTATCAAAGGAAATTTGAAGATTATTTCTTGTTAATAATTATAATAATTTAAATGTTCTTTTCTCTTTACGGATTCTATAAGAGAATGATAGCATATTATGCATTGAAAAATGACTCCGAGCTTTATGACGTAGGAAAGCAAACCTATACGCCCTAAGTCATAATGAACTTAACTTATGACGTTCCACTTACGACCCATTTTTGGGAAAACATTAAGTCGTGAGTCTGAGGAACTGCTGTATCATAAAGAAAAATGCAGGAGTTCTCTTAGGCGTTAGCAAGGAGAGTGGTCTGGAATAAAACGTAGAGGAAGCTAAATATAGGTTGACAACTCGTCACCGGAAAGTAGGAAAACGCGATAATATAAACATAAATAATAAGTCTTTCCGAATTATGGCGAATATTTGAACACTAATTTAGTTAATAAAAATATCATTCACGAATAAATAAACAGGATATTAGAGGTAATATTCTCGCAAAGGTGACTATGAAATGCAAATTATTTTCTGGGATATAATGCTGTTTAGTCCGATATATATCGCCACATTATCGGTGGAATATATTCAGCTTGGAGTTTTTTCTTGTTTGTTGCTCGATTTATACGTGCCATATTAAAGGTAGAGGCAGTACCTTCCTCTGGAACATCAGTGAAGGATCACAGGCTAACACGGTGTTATAACCCAGAAGACAGAACTCTTCAAATAAATGAGAGAAGAAGTTCGGGCAATATGTGCTATTAATCAGGAAATAAAATTCTCTCATCCTGTTTGACGATGCAACCTGTTTGATCAGACATCTGCAGCTCATTCCTCAAAATTCAACATAATTGATAATTTCTCTTTGATGAAGAGAACACAGTGAGCAGAAACATATCACGGCATCAGCGTTCTTCTTATTCCGTAGCACAAATTGATGAAAATGGCTACCCTTTCCCTTCCCACTCTCAGCTACGAACGTTCATGTTAGCCCACAATAACAAAAGGTTTGCTGCTGACAGTCAAAGCGTTACAGACTACAACTTAATCTCCAGGATGAAACCTAGACCAATTCCAAAGTGTAACACGAACATCAAACATGCAGTTTCTAAATTTAGAACTCTAATCAAACATGGCACTAATTCAGTTCTGAAATCCCATAGCTTTCGCTCCATGCCTGCCTGATACTTAAGTTACATGTAAAAGAGGAAATGTTTTTCACTACAGATTTAACCATTTATTTACCTTGCTGAAGTCATACTAAACATTATTCTGTACTGCAATTGTTTCTCTCCAATTCAAGATTATCTAGTTAAGGTTTGGAAAAAATTATTTTTAATGGACTTCAAATAAGAGATGTTTGGTAATGTCCTCCGACCGGGCAATTTCGTGTGAAAAATGGTGTTGTTATAGTTATCTGGGCCCTGAATGAGGGATGTCTACAAATGTTCTCAGAACTGTGTGCCTACTCTGAAAAACTGTGCGCTTATGTAATCGATAAACAGCTATACCTTACTCACATTCACTGAACATAAACTCAGACAATGAAAAAATAACTTGATATCCGACAGTAGTGAATTTCGCGCTGCAAGCATCATAACACCGACATCTATAGTTAGTTAGTTATTAGAGAGGGTGGGTTTCCCCATGCACTGAGACCAGTATTGGTCCGTTGTGCTTCCCTCTATGATATTCTACCAGTCTCTATACCCTACAGATATTGGTGCGTACCATCAGTCCCGACCGAGCCAGCGAGTTCGGCCTCAACTGGCTTGGCATGCTTCCCCCATCTATCAGAGGCGTTAGAGACTACTGTTGGGTGGGAAACGTCATTGAATTTGGCTCAGTGACCTCCTTTGGAGATATGAGGTTCTTTTACGTGCCGTAAAGCTACGACACGGGACCCACGGCTTAAAGTCCCTCCCGGAGGACTTGTTCCCTGAATTTTTCTGCCCTTAAAAATTCCACGATCTCCGCCGGGTTTGAACCCGCGTACCACGAGTCATGAGGTGGGAACGTTACCTCTAGACTACGGAGGCCGCTTACCGACATCTATAACTTCGGTACTCGTTAAA
>NW_019734354.1:1181535-1193979 GCF_002891405.2 Cryptotermes secundus
TATCGCTGCTAGGCAACGACTCGGTGAAAATGTTACTGCGGCAACGAATATACACACAATAGAAGAATTTTTGGACGCGTAGTTTTCTATGAGGTCCGTGTTGTATCAAAGAAAATTAGAAGATTATTTCTTGTTAATATTTATAATAATTAAATGTTCATGTCTCTTTACAGATTCTATAAGAGAATGATAGCGTATTATGCATTGAAAAATGACTCCGAGCCTTATGACGTAGGAAAGCAAACCTATACGCCCTAAGTCATAATGAACTTAATTTATGATGTTCCACTTACGACCCATTTTCGGGAAAACATTAAGTCGTAAGTCTGAGGAACTACTGTATCATAAAGAAAAATGCAGGAGTTCTCTTAGGCGTTAGCAAGGAGAGTGGTCTGGAATAAAACGTAGAGGAAGCTAAATATAGGTTGACAACTCGTCACCGGAAAGTAGGAAAACGCGATAATATAAACATAAATAATAAGTCTTTCCGAATTATGGCGAATATTTGAACACTAATTTAGTTAATAAAAATATCATTCACGAATAAATAAACAGGATATTAGAGGTAATATTCTCGCAAAGGTGACTATGAAATGCAAATTATTTTCTGGGATATAATGCTGTTTAGTCCGATATATATCGCCACATTATCGGTGGAATATATTCAGCTTGGAGTTTTTTCTTGTTTGTTGCTCGATTTATACGTGCCATATTAAAGGTAGAGGCAGTACCTTCCTCTGGAACATCAGTGAAAGATCACAGGCTAACACGGCGTTATAACCCAGAAGACAGAACTCTTCAAATAAATGAGAGAAGAAGTTCGGGCAATATGTGCTATTAACCAGGAAATAAAATTCTCTCATCCTGTTTGACTATGCAGCCTGTTTGATCAGACATCTGCAGCTCATTCCTCAAAATTCAAGATAATTGATAATTTCTCTTTGATGAAGAGAACACAGTGAACAGAAACATATCACGGCATCAGCGTTCTTCTTATTCCGTAGCACAAATTGATGAAAATGGCTACCCTTTCCCTTCCCACTCTCAGCTACGAACGTTCATGTTAGCCCACAATAACAAAAGGTTTGCTGCTGACAGTTAAAGCGTTACAGACTACAGCTTAATCTCCAGGATGAAACCTAGACCAATTCCAAAGTGTAACACGAACATCAAACATGCAGTTTCTAAATTTAGAACTCTAATCAAACATGGCACTAATTCAGTTCTGAAATCCCATAGCTTTCGCTCCATGCCTGCCTGATACTTAAGTTACATGTAAAAGAGGAAATGTTTTTCACTACAGATTTAACCATTTATTTACCTTGCTGAAGTCATACTAAACATTATTCTGTACTGCAATTGTTTCTCTCCAATTCAAGATTATCTAGTTAAGGTTTGGAAAAAATTATTTTTAATGGACTTCAAATAAGAGATGTTTGGTAATGTCCTCCGACCGGGCAATTTCGTGTGAAAAATGGTGTTGTTATAGTTATCTGGGCCCTGAATGAGGGATGTCTACAAATGTTCTCAGAACTGTGTGCCTACTCTGAAAAACTGTGCGCTTATGTAATCGATAAACAGCTATACCTTACTCACATTCACTGAACATAAACTCAGACAATGAAAAAATAACTTGATATCCGACAGTAGTGAATTTCGCGCTGCAAGCATCATAACACCGACATCTATAGTTAGTTAGTTATTAGAGAGGGTGGGTTTCCCCATGCACTGAGACCAGTATTGGTCCGTTGTGCTTCCCTCTATGATATTCTACCAGTCTCTATACCCTACAGATATTGGTGCGTACCATCAGTCCCGACCGAGCCAGCGAGTTCGGCCTCAACTGGCTTGGCATGCTTCCCCCATCTATCAGAGGCGTTAGAGACTACTGTTGGGTGGGAAACGTCATTGAATTTGGCTCAGTGACCTCCTTTGGAGATATGAGGTTCTTTTACGTGCCGTAAAGCTACGACACGGGACCCACGGCTTAAAGTCCCTCCCGGAGGACTTGTTCCCTGAATTTTTCTGCCCTTAAAAATTCCACGATCTCCGCCGGGTTTGAACCCGCGTACCACGAGTCATGAGGTGGGAACGTTACCTCTAGACTACGGAGGCCGCTTACCGACATCTATAACTTCGGTACTCGTTAAAAAAAAAAAACCAGAACTATTCATATTACCCTTGCTGGGAATCGAACATCTGCGTTATACTCCGTAGCCTGTCATTCTATAGGATCCGCATAATGTTGAGAATCAGTATGTTATGTAGCTGTGAATGCTGAGTTACTCTGCGAATATTGAAGTGATACGGGTCTGGAAAGTAACTGTCGCGGACAATTTCAGGACAAGTCATTATTGGTCCAGAGCTGAAAGAAACCAGAGAATACCCTCAGTCCTGACTGACTCTTCAAACCATTCACTTCCCGAAAGTAAAGCAAGGACGCTTTCCACTTTGCTGCGACGTTTAGTTAGACGAATGCAGTTGGCTAATTAGTAATTTACTCCGCTGTCACTTAATGAGGTCACGTCGCACCCGTTGCGGCTGTGATATTTCGAGTTTGTGATTGTAGCTTAATTTTGAAGGGGCCGAGTAAAGACAAGAAGAGGGCAATCCTAGTAGCGAGTGTCATGATACATTCGAACCTGGGGCTTCCAGAACATTGAAGTAAGCAAGTTGATCCATGTTTGTTACCATAAAGTATTGAATACTAGTGGTTACTACAGATGCCACCTACGTTAACATTATATAATCCTGTATTTTAGCCACAGTGGGCTTAAGTTATGTATGATTCGCCCCCAAACAACAGGATTATTTCTCGAAACAGTATTAAGCAAATGGTCTTTTAATGGAGTAATCTCTGTGAGGTAGAATCTAAACTTTTAAATATTATTTAGAAGAACGCCAGGCTTCAAAGTTGAACGAGGTACTCGTACATACTTACTTACTATTGGAGATGAACCCTTCTTGAGGAGCCACAAATTCTGCAGCTACTCAGGAATTTCCCAGCATTTTATGGAACCTGAAAGTTCATTACCGTGTTCACAACAGCCCTCCACTGGTCCCTATTTTGAACCAGTTTAGTCCAATCCATACCATCCCATCATATCTCTCTAAGATCCAGTTGAATATTGTCAAACCATCTAAGCCTTGGTTTTCCCAGTGATCTCTTTCTTTCTGGCTTTCCCACCAATATTCGTATATGCATTCCTCTTTTCTCCCATTCGTGCTACATACCTTGCCCATCTCATCCTCCTTGACTTGACTTGAATGATGTATGTAATCATAAGCCAAACGTGTTCAT
Organism: Cryptotermes secundus; assembly: GCF_002891405.2. Lineage (NCBI taxonomy): Eukaryota > Metazoa > Arthropoda > Insecta > Blattodea > Kalotermitidae > Cryptotermes > Cryptotermes secundus. The sequence continues at coordinate 1,184,837 of NW_019734354.1, forward strand.
GACAATTTCAAGTAACTCGAGGAAGAAGTGTGAACCTGTTCATATGAAGAGACATGCAAAGGGGGGTGCTTAACGACTGATTTCGGCTACCCTTCACAGCACCACCATTTATTTCAAGCGATTTATGTGCACATTGGAAGGATTAATAGCATGTGTGGTTTAGATACGGTTAGAAAACGTAGAATCCACTGATAGGAATTTTGTACTCATCGATTTGAGGTTTGTTAGAGAACAGATAAAGCCTCGCGCTCCCATATATTGCTTTATTACGAGATACGATCAGAATTTACCGTCCGTGTTTGTTAAATACCCCGATCAAACAAGATTAACATGAACAGGGAGGAGCGTAATCAGTCCTCTTAATGGGCCACCAGAAGTAAAAGTTGGCAATGCTCATACATAGAGACCAGGAGCGCGTTTCCCGATCTTCCAGAAGTGGAGGTTGTGGTCATACATGGCCGCCAGCAGGGGGTAGGGGCAAACCAGATATCTGCTCCCTCTCTTCAGGATTCATGGAGGAAATCTAAATTTAAACAATATCCAAATATACCAATTATTATTATGAACAATTAAAATTCTGTTTCATAAATATTATTGTATAGCGTAAATTGGGCTGGTTAAGGTCACGAAGAGTAAAATCAGCTTGTTTTCCTCACTTAGTGGCTGAAAATTTGTCTTTGCACTGGTAACGTTAGCTGTTCCACAAAAATATTGTCACGTGATTTGAGTGATTATAGACGGGTTTTGGTTTGATGATGGGACATATTAGACTCTTTGATACAGAGCGTGACTGCACTTTACAGTTCACAATTACATACACACACACACTAACGTCCACACTCATGTCTTCAGTGATCGTTGCCTGGAAGCGGCTTCCAGCGGCGGACATGCCGTTTCCTCTGGGTTCCCGAATTATCCCCGGCCTCAGATACTAGCTTCTCACAACGATTGGACGGCAGCCGTCTTGTACAAACTCACCGACTCACAAACCAACTGACTCAAATGATACTAAATCTCCATCTTACAACATCTCGGCACGGACCCCACAAAAAATACCGTTCCATTGTCGCTTAAAATTTTTGCCGTGGAAACAAGCTTGGTTGTTTTGCCGTTGTTTAGCAACGGCTGTTGTATGACTGCTTCTTTCACGGTCGTTGTCTAGCAACGGGTCTACATGTGAAAATATATTTATTTATTTATTATTATTATTATTATTATTATCATCGTCATCTCTTGTCACAGGTTTATTTCCTGGTATTCCTTTGCTTGGACCAGTGATGCACCTCACCACTCAGGCTTCAAGCTTCGCACTGTAGCACTTTCCGTAGTATGTGTGATGTTCCCAGGATAGCTGTTTTTTGCAGTGAATCTATGGAGTGTTTACCAGGAATTAGTTCCAAATGTTTCCTCAGCCCTCTGGTAACTGTACCCGTGGCTCCAATAATCACTGGTATCACAAAACATTTCACATTCCACATTCGCTGAATTTCGATNTTATCATTATTATTATTATTATTATTGAATTTCAATATATTTTCCTGCTCTCCCGTTATCCGCTGGGTGAATAAGATCGTCATTAGTTCACGAAGCTGAACAATTTTATTGCCATGGGTGAAAACGGTTTGGCAAACTTTTAGCTTCATGGTATTGCACTTAGAAATTTTCTTGCGGTGCAGAAAAATTCGTAGCACTTTGGAAATGTCTGCTGCGTGCCTATTGCTTCTGCCTTCTCAGAAACTTTTTTAAATCTTTTAGAGCTTTATTCACTTATTCAACTTCTCCATGGCACAGAAGCGAATTAAAATTATGTATGTAAACTAAAATTCTAGAAATTAAATTTCGTTCAAAATTTACTTTGAGAATTTCACAAAACAGACCAGCCCTTTACCCACAGGAAGATTCCTGGGACTCATTTCTTTTAGAGGCTGAGTCGACCCCAGAGCCTTAGTGCGGCTGGAAGGATTAAGTCAGTTGAAAAATCCAACGACCCCATCGGGAATCTAACCAGAGGCCTTCCAGCTCATAGCAAAGCGCTTCACCAAACTACTGTACTGCGTGCCCCTAGGGTCACGTTAGGCTAGTAGAAACAAAGGAGCAGGGACCGAAGCAGGTTTTCGTAACTTTCCTTAGTCCTAGAGTAGGTACCCAAATTTCAGTTTGTACTACATGCTTCATATGTCAACATAAAAATTTATCCATAATGTGTTCTTCGCAGTGTTAAAGCTAAACTTCGCACCAATGTAGCCCTTACAATGATAATATAAAATTTTCAAATATAGCCAGTGGCGCCCCAGGTCAAATTCTTTCCTCTGCTCGCAATGAAGTTCGTTTCCTGACACTTCAGCTTCTTCAGCTCCTAAAGCTTTACCTTCTCTGAAACATTCCTCCACCAGAGGGACGAAGATCATTGTTTGTTACTCTACAATGCAGGAAAAATATTCTTTACACCCCTAGAAAGATTGTCAGTCAGTACTCCACTTAATCATCTTTCATATGTCTGTCTGTCTCTCTTTCTCTTCAGGGAACATTAAACTGGAACGCATGAAACACTTTCTGGAAATTCTTTCTCCCTCGTCCACTTCGTAATCAATCAATGTAAACAGTGTACTGTTTTGTCCAATGTCTTCACAGCAGTAAAGCAACGGCACACTTAGGGAAATCTCAGGAGACCTTTATGTTCTCTAGATCCCGGACTAATGGCAAGACAGTCGTAGCCCTGCGACCCACCAGCTCCACACGGGTTGTCTTTGTTTCCTTCTGTCTTCAAGCAAATGCTAATATAGTAATAAAGTTCGAAATGGTTATTGTGTTCTCATGCTGTCCGTCTGGCTAGATTAATCAAAATCATACTCCTAGCTCAGGTGGACCCCAGAGTATTCCTTCGAATTATGCTCCTCAATCAATCAGAAAATGAGAAATCCCCCAAATTTGTCCACACTGGTTCATGGAACTTACCATCTTAGCCTGAATCAACGATTTGCTCACGAAAAATTGGGCCAGTGAGTATTTTTCAGATCCAGGTAAATTTTCGTTCTTGAAAGTACGTACCAGGCAGTTGGCATGGTTTTCCCCACAATTTCTCTCCCTCAAACGGAACAATACGTTATTAAACGTCTGTATACTAGAAGATCAAGTTACGCTGTCTACAGCGTATTGCGGACCGCATATAGCAAACCACACTGGCATTTAGATTGGCCGAAATGGTGCTGCACTACCATTTTGTACTTCCAAATAATGTGACAGCTCATTACGAATTGTTTATAAGACCCGTGTGATTTGGGGTTCTCACAGCGACAGATATGAAGTTTACTGCCTTCCGGGGTATGACGAAGTGTAAACATTAATCTCGGTCTTTCGCTCCGGTTAAGACTCTTTGGCCAAGGTCAAGGTATAGCAGGTTTCGGAAACAAAGTCACGAATCGCACACAATATAGTCCAGTTCCTTTCCTAGCTCAGCTATTCTTCTGCAGAATTTAACCTAAACAGTCATGTCCTCCGTATTATTATTATATTATATTATATTGTGACATGTTGAGCTCTGAATGACGCCCCTCCCCCCCCCACCCTCCTCCAGCCGTGATGCGCCGAGCGAAGCCGAAGCGAGCCGATGTTAGCCGAGTCCTAGCATCCTGGTCGCTAGGCAACGCAAGTCAACGCGGTGACGTCACCGAGGGATATCGCGGTTACTAGGCAGCCGTCAACAACTCCGGACAGCGTGGCTAGCAACAAGGCACCAGGCAACAACTGTCCGATCGAGGCTACATAAGAAGCAGCGAAGGCTATTCACAGTTAGTTGAAACATAACAGCCGCGTGTGCGATAACCAGTGATAACCAGTCATATCTGGAGAGTGTAATTCAGGGAGACTTGTATAGCTCCCGCATTATTAGTACGTGAAGACCCTCGAAGAGAGTGTTAAGAGATTTTGTTCTAGGGTTTGTAAAGTGTGGAAACCCGTAATATTGTTATCATTAATTGTAGCCGTTATTTGAAGATTGTTAAATAAACCAATTAACCATCTCTACGGCCTATTCAGTAACGGAACACGTTACACTGGTGTCAGAAGTGGGATCAGTGTCCAAACACGTTACAATATTATATGTCCTCCGCATATTTCTGTACTACCATGTTAAAACTTATGCATATATAATGAACCGCAAATCTGCTAAAGGACGGCATAAGACTCTACTTAGAAAGGAAATTAAAGTTGTTGAATGTGAGGCTCTCACAGCGATAATTAATATGAGTATGACCTCTGGCTTATAATGTCGTGCAGTTAGATTTTTTTTGTATCCCTGTAACACTCCGTAGAGGCCCATAGCGTTGTGAGATGTTGAGGTTCCCACATTTTCTAGACAGTCGGCTCATAGATCGCGGTAAGGTTGTCAGCCCTACGCACCGGCCGCCCTTTACTACCAAAAATTCCGAAAATATTCCTGGTACTCATTTCTGTTAGAGGCTGAGGGCCTAGTGCAGCTGGAAGGATTATGTCAATTGAAAAAAAAATCCCGTGACCTCATCGGGACTTCAACCCACGACCTTCTGGCTTGTAGCATAGTACCTCAACCAAGTACGCTACCGCGTGCCCACGGGACTACTGAGACTTTCTAACAATTCTGGGCTTTGTAGACTTCACACTGAATGGTGTTTCCGTTATTCCAGTTGATTAGGAAGTGTAAGTGAGGTATCATAACACCTAGAGGGACGGCGGTAAGATTGTCAGCCTTATGCACCGGCCTCCATTTAGCCCAGGAATATTCCTGGTACTCATTTCTGTTAGAGTGAGTCGACCGCAGGACCATACTGCCGCTGGAAGAATTAGTTAAATTGAAAATTCCACCTCATCGGGATTCGATCCCGCGACCTTCTGGTTTGTAACATAGTGCCTCAACCAACTATACTTCCGCATGCCCCCTAAATTATACATATGTTATGTAGATAAAAAATCAGTCTTGACCTATTTAAAGGTACTGTTATGGCTATGTCCTGGAGAGACTACGGAAAACCAAGGAAAATCTCATTCAACATGGCGTGTGAAGCGAATATTCCTGCATTCAAGTTCAAAGCGTTCCAATTACAGCAACTTGTCTTATTTTGGCAATACTGAACTTTCAGCAGCTACTACCAGTTCAGTTACTTCGACGTTTTTTTTTCTCTTGCTGAGCTGGTGCGTAGTTTAGAAGATCTGCAAGCCTTAATGAAACCTCACATGAAGCCCTTGTGATATTTCTCACAATGCAAAATCTAGGATATAAGCTTTGTGTAATATTTCACAGTCTGAGATGGTAACGACGTTGCCTGGCAACCATGTTCAACGCATGTCTGGTAATACCTGTAGGAATTAGCGAAGGTTGCGCCGTTTGAAGTATGAAAAAAATTGATTTATGGGAGCACTGTTTTACAATCATTATCAAATATTTCAAGCGTGCGCATTCTAAAGCTAGGCACATGTTAATTCCTTCTCCATTCGCCTTTGTTTCTGTCGGTCTTTTATTCCTTGTCAGATTTGCATTTCTTTATCTCCCATTACAAAGCTCCAAGCCGGCATATATATATGTAACTACTGAGAGTATAAAAAAATATTAAGCTTGTATCTACGTCACAGCCTTGATATACACAAATGTGCTGTAGTTCGGATCTGTGAGACTAGGATATAATAAATGTAATGAACTTCGGTAGAGAAACATCTTGAAAGTCGACCAGTTTGTAGAGAGGAAATACTATATAAAGACAGAAAATATGGTTGTGAAAGTATGAAGACTTAGCATAGGGTCAAGGCACAATAGATCACTGTGGTCGCGATGCAAGGGCCAAGAAGGCCCATCCCTTATACATTCATTCATAGCACAGGGTCAAAGGGCAGGCTTTTGTGTTATTAATGTCGGAGTAAGTTAGAGTAATTTTCAACTAGATAACATGGATGATCACCGTACTGTGACATGGAGAAAAAAAACAGCCATTGCTAGGCAGTGGCGCAATTACGGTGAGGCAGTTACCGGTATATTAGTGCAGGTGACTTCTAATTCATATCATAAGTAAAGAAACAGTACATTCGTATTGGAAACTTTAAGGAATATCTCTTATTTTTTGTTTGTCGGACGGCTGGATAGAAATCAGCATTCTTCCGGAAGGTTCTCGGACTGACTATCTGGACGTAAGTCTTCATGTCGAGATGGTTTCCAATTTTCAACTTGCGAATACGTGCTCCTCATGCAGCCCTCCCAATTCAAATTCATCAACATTAAGCTCCATTGCTGTCAAAGATATAAAATGATTCTTAGAAATTATGCAATTCTGCATTACTTCAAAATTCCTTGGCCCTCGTCACAAGCCACTGTTTCTAACAACTCTGATATCTTCAATATCACTGTACTCTTGCCAGAAGGCGGAATAGACCTTTGCTAGACAAAGGCTCGCTACTAGATTAACATACCTTCTTGTGACAATGGAAGACGCGGAATAGTCCGTTGATAGAAAACGGCTCGCTACAAGTCGCTAGGCATGTTTCGTAGCAACGGATAAACATAACAGAGGAACTGTCTGAGATGGTGACCTATATTCGTTTCGCCTTGAAGTTATAAAAGGGTGGACACGTAATTAATTCGCTATGGGGGGCCGCGCCATACCTCAAGCGGTTAGTTGCTGGCTTCCCACAGCGGCCGCCCGGGTTCGATCCCGGGTCTGGTCAAGTGGGATTTGTGGTAGACAAAGTGGCGCTGGGGCAGGTTTTCTTCGAGTACTTCGGTTTCCCTTACCAGTCTTCATTCCACCAATTGCTCCACAATCACCCTCACCTATCATATGGGGCTGGTACAATAGGCCAGAAGTGGCCGCAGTACAGGGGACTTAGTCCCACCCCACTAGTAACAGAAAACCGCAAGGGAGCCGTCATTCACGATTGATTCATTCGTAAGAGAGCTCATAGTTCAGTTGTGAAGTGTTAATCAGCTAAGATGCGTTACCCAGCAACGACTAGTGGAAGCAGATAATAGAAACTTGTTTTGTGGGCTGTAGTTACAATAATATGCAAATTGTATACGTGTAAACCAGTCAGACTGTTATACTCGTAGTTAACTGTACAGTAGTTACTACCTGTGAGTGTTCAATAAATCGATACACCAGTCCAAACCCCGTCTATAGTCTCTAATACCAGTGACAGTATCACCCTTCAGCGAATAGAGTAGCAAAGCATACTCCAGAGCAGTACATGGAGTAAGTAAACTAAGAGTATCCCTGTAACAGGACGTGGAGGCCCATATGGTTGTAAGATGCTGAGGTTCCAACATTTTTCTAGACAATCGGCTCATAGATGGCGGTAAGGTTGTCAGCCTTACGCGCCGGTCACACTTTACTCCCAAGAATATTCCAAGAATATTCCTGGTACTCATTTCTGTTAGAGGCTGAGTCGACCCCAGGGCCATATTGCGGTTGGAAGGATTAGGTCAATTGAAAAAAATCCAATGACCTCATCGGGATTTAAACCCGCGACCCTCCGGCTTATAGCATAGTGCCTCAACCAACTACGCTACCGCGTGCCTCAAGAACAGTACATAACTTGCCCAAACATTATATTCGTGAATATAAAGCCGTACGTGGTATCCGTGATTATTTACTACAAGCAAGCAAAGTTCTCCAGCCTTCCGTTTGAATTTGCTATAGGTTACTTGCGATGCTGCTACCAGTAGCTAGACTATGTAGCGTAGAATTACATGACGATTGATCAACGATGAATTGGAAAGGATCCGAAAGGAAGCCGTCATCGTGTAACCAATGTGCAATGCTGGAATTTGCATGGAAGAAATGTGGAAAAGCAAGAGAACTTGTTTTGGGCTTACCTTCTGATAATGACGATTTCTTGTAGTGGACTTTGTTCAACTAGAACCATGAACTCCCACAGATTGTGCTTGCTCGAATGTTACCCCACTGATGGCTGCAAGACGAAAGTCAAAGAGAGAAAGAGAGAGAGAGAACCGAGAGAACAGCCTCGAACCTTACGTATTTATGAACAAGCCTGCCAACCTAACAAAAGTCTCAATGAAGATAGCCGATATCCGAGCAGAGATTATAACTGAGCGAGTTCCAAATACCAGTCTACACTGTCGCCGCTACAAAATCGGCTTGGTCATTCCTCTTCTTCCCCGCGTGCTGAACGCGTGTGTTAGAAATTCGACGTAAACAGTAACACAGATAATTTAACGAATGTATTCCTAACAATGCTACAGGGTCTATACAGAAAATGCCACTTTTATTTCCTTGCATATATAAGAATATCATAAACGTTTTAACAATTTAAAAAGGCAGTTACAACTACATATGCCACCTGATTTGAATGTAAAGATTATATACGTTTTGTCCGCACTGCCGAGTTAGGATTTCATGCTCCTGTCGTTATAAACTCCGAACATTCTCTAAACGCCGTTAAAATATTGGATTTTGTAACAGAGGTGACATGGATTTTCCATGACGTAATTAAAGCAATCCCTTATCAATGGAGGGAAGCAGGTTCCTCGAGAACGGTCCGGTAGGTGAATCCTAACTGGATAAACTTATTGGCTTATTGGTTGAATGAGGAAAATTAAACATTCCCGCCTGGTTTCCCATTAGATCATTAATTTTTCCTCCACCCACTATCACTTTGAGATGCTTCACGCTTCGATGTCATTCAGCTGTTTAAGGATAGATTGCTGGAAAACACAGCAAAAGGATTTTGGCGGAAGAATATTATACACGCTTACTTCTGGACCGCTAGATAGCCTAACGTTATATTTCTGAAGATATCACTAATGCGGCTTCATTCACGCAGATTATAGAAACTTAGAACTGTTAGAAACGTCTTAGAAAAAATCTTAATTTTGCATTTGGATGCCACTATTTCCGGAGGTAGAATTTTATTTGTAAGTTTTGAGGTTTTCACGGCGATGACTATGAAGAAAGTCGTCTTCTGGGTTTAGGCGCCGTGTAATCTTCGTTTTGGCCGACGTTTCGGAGGAACCTATCGCCTCCATCTTCAGAGCAGTTGAATGGCTTGGAATGCAGAGAGCAGTAGCCGTAGTGATAAGAAGTGCAGTAGCTGTAGTGATTGGAAGTGAAAGGCACACTTATATACGAAGTAGGCAGGGGGGGTGGGTAGGGAGAACGGACCCA
>NW_019734354.1:1194129-1207823 GCF_002891405.2 Cryptotermes secundus
TCCTGGATCGCATAATCATGGAGGCCATTGAGATCGAACTCCATCCGAACAACATGAACAAGGAAACAGGGTTCAGTCTCAACAAGTCATGGAAGCCTCTCATCTCTTCCCTCAAGAGAAATCCAACAAGCCACACCAGTTCTTCGTCATGTCATTGACGTCAGTAGCCTGTCCCCTGTAATCATGTCACTGACGTCAGTAGCCTGTCCCCAACCTACCTGTTCTTCTTGTCTACCGCACTTCCTAGTGCTATTGACCTCAAGTTTCCTGGATTCACTGGCCGTTCCCCCCACCCTTAGCACATAACACCATATATGGCCTTAATCGCTCTCCACTGCTCCTATTGGTCCGTTCTCCCTAACCACCCCCCCTGCCTACTTCGTATATAAGTGCGCCTTTCACTTCCTATCACTACAGCTACTGCTCTCTGCATTCCAAGCCATTCAACTGCTCTGAAGATGGAGGCGACAGGTTCCTCCGAAACGTCGACCAAAACGAAGATTACACGGCGCCTAAACCCAGAAGACGACTTCCTTCGTAGAATTTTATTGTTTACTGGACATCGAAATATAATGATAAATTCTGAAATTCCGAATATAAGTAAAAGCAGAAGAATCCTTCAGGAACTGGGAAGATGCATAATCCTACATTCATTGATAACGACAGATAGACAGATGGAAGAATTCCCTTACTAGGGGATTTTGAAAACCTGCAAATCTCTTGAAACCCCTAGATCATATATTCAAAACCGCCACAATTCCTCACACTTGCTACGCATATGAGAAAGAAAATGAACGAAAAACCCGATCAGACGCAACTTTATTTCGCTTAACCGGGCGAAATATTAAGTGGGATGTGGATAAATCGGGCGTGCCGGAGAGAACACTGGAGGGCTGCTAGTGCGTTCGTTACTGGAACTCTTTGGGCAGACAGTGTATTCAGATTGTCCGCGTCCGGCAAATAACTGTTGGCATTTGTGTACAAAGAAATCCAGGCTTCACAAAAGTGAACGGTTTTCAATGTATTTCACACGTCTCACAGAATGAAATGTTTTACATCTTCATGAAGACTATTATTTCACCGAGGGGTTCCTGGAAAAAAAAAATTGAAATTAAATTTCACACTCATTGGACTGATACAGATGAAACTCCATTTTGATTAGGATCTCTGTGTTGAGCTTAGTGAAAACCATTCAGCGGCTTCCGGACCCGAAGTTTGCAGACCGCTGTACATTATAAAGTAGCACATGCAATCGCAATAATTTTCCTTTCTAATGCTCACCACTGGTGAGTCATCTTATCTCCTGATTTGCATTTTAACCTTTGTTCCTAATTTTGAAAAAATAAGAGATGTGAGATGGCCTTGTTGTCTGTGTGTCTGTGTATCCCCACTAAATCCTGAAAGCTGGAATAGTGGAACCAGAAGAGGAGGCGGTTATATTAACATTTAAACACAAACATGTATATGACATATAAAAGCAATATTAATTCAGTCAGAGAAGCCCCGCGGAGACGGCCACTGCTAGGCTACGGCATCACATTCATCATTTTCCATGCTTTTATCCTATTTTCCTTGTGTCTGTGTGTCTGCATATGCATCCCCCTATTTTTGTTAGGCAACGGTCTTGTAAGAACTTGAACCTTGGCGATGAATACACAGGCAGAACTAGAAGACTTATTGTCAAGTATAGGTGTTTAGTGATCTGTTACCTAGCAGTGGATGTCCTTTTATTGTCGTGTGTGCTTGTGGAGCGGGTAACTGTTTACCTACCGGTTGCCTAGCAATGGGTATACACGTCACAATACATTTTGGAAAATATGTTATTATTCTATGTGTAATGTTCCCATGAGCAGTTTCTCCAATATACTGAAATGCAATTTGTTCCCCTGTTAATTCAGCTTATCAGTTCATGTTTCCGAAACCCGATAACTTACTTTGTCAATAATTGATGATGATTGGATAGCAAACCCCACTGTGAATTTTGAAAACTTGATGCAATAATTGTCTTTATACACATAGTGCACTTAATTTGGTGGTGTAAGTTAATTCTATGACGTAAAAGAACAGGAGACACTGGAGAGCTGGGGTAACTGCAGTTGTTCTCACACTCTTTTGCCGTGTAGTTGTAAGGTTCATGAAAGCTTATAACAGTTTTCAATGTAATGCTTATTTTATCTACATTTAAAATAAAACGAGGAATAGGACTTAAGAGAAATAATGTACCTAGTGTCATTAAAATTGGACTAAGAAATCGAATGAATTAAATGGATCTCAAGGAAATAATCTTTTGAACACGGAGATATAACGGCGAGCGCCAAGTTAAGCTGCACATTTCCTGACTATCCGACTCTCGTATTGTCAAGAAGCTTGCCGCGGGGAGGCAACTGCTACTAGTTGAGCAGCGAGTTTTCTGGACAGCGTCACGTTGGACAGGGATTCTACCTTACAGGTCAGCTCGACAAGACCGGTTGAGCGTCCGAATTTTTGTGTGAGTCACAAATTTCTAGAAACCCGAAAACACTGTTGAAACATATTTTGATATGCGTGAATAGCTACAGATTTGGAGAAAAATTATGTGTCTTTACGGTAATATTGAGCATATATAACTGTGTAATTCTATAAATATTTGTCGTAGACTGTTCCATGGACACTTTGAAAGAGATGAAGCTTGCAGTATGTACGACTTTTCGTGACTTTCTTAAATCATATCTTCGGCTAACTGGTTCTAATATATATAAACAATGATGCGGTTTAAGATGTAAAAATTAATTTTACTGATGTCGAAATTATTTCTTCCGAAGCTAATGATTATACTGAAGGATTTCTTTATTTTGTGACATGAAGGAAGAGTTTAACAAAGGAAGTCATCTGTTGCTGGCCAATGGCACGTCATCAAACAAGTAGCGCATCGATATGCAACGAATAAATACGCAAAAATATGAGCTGTTGGAGGTGGTGTTTTCTATGTGGTCCGTGTCGGCACTATATAGAGAGTTGCCATATCTGAGAAAACGCCCCTGTTAACTTCAGACCCTGCGAAGTCTAAAAAATAAAATCATTGAAATTAGGAAAGGCATGTGGTTTTGATGGCATTCCAAATGAATCTCCGGCATCTTCCAAGAAGATCGCTTGTTCATTTAATATATTTCTTCAATCCGCGATTTCTCTCAAACGTATCTCTACCAGAAGGAAGAGTGGACACTGCCTAGGAACCTTCAAAGCCGGAAAATGTTTCTTCTTCCGGCTTTCAATATAGTGTCTCCCTGTCCCTCCACACTCACCCCCTCTATCTCACTGAGGTTCGTAAGGATAAAAATCAATTCTGTGCGTTCACGGACCTGTAGGACCCAGAGTTCGAAATACTGCACTCACATTTACTTAGTCAAGAAGTAATGAGCTTGTTACTTATTAATTTCTTAGTTTTAAGTTACTCTGGAATTTATTTGGTCAGCTGATTATTCAGTTTTCAATTTGGTAGTCGTTTAGGCGACCAGTTTGTTTATTATCCCCCGCATCAATTAACCAATTATTTAGTTTCTCAGCTATTTGAGTACTCGTAGTTTGTGAGTTAGCAAGTTATGTTGTTGGGCAGTTAGTTCTAGCTATTCAGTTTACTGATTTGCCACTTAGCTGGCCAGTTAGCTAGTTACTGAGTTTCTTCATTGAGCCAGCGCATTTTTATGCCCTTTTGGAGAAGTTAGCAGCAGCCAAACAAAAGATATGCGATAAACGAACGTTAACGCTCCAAAATTTCGGGCAGGCAATTGAAGTTGTGTTCTGTGAGTGGATTCAGCTGACACGCGTTTGAACTTCGTTAGAAAGGCTTCTTCTTGGTTCGTGCAGAGATACGTAATTCATCAAGTGCAGGGGTTGAATTTGTCGACTGGGATGCCAAGATTCTTTTAACGTTCTATAGGTAGGTAGGTATGTAAGTAGGTATGTAGGTAGGTATGTAGGTAGGTATGTAGGTAGGTAGGTAGGTATGTAGGTAGGTATGTATGTATGTAAGTAGGTATGTGGGTATGTAAGTAGGTAGGTATGTAGGTAGGTATGTAAGTAGGTATGTATGTATGTATGTAGGTATGTGGGTATGTAAGTAGGTAGGTAGGTAAGTAGGTAGGTATGTAAGTAGGTAGGTAGGTAGGTAAGTAGGTATGTAGGTAGGTAGTAGGTAGGTATGTAAGTAGGTAGGTAGGTATGTGGGTAGGTAGGTATTATGTAGGTAGGGGGAATGTAGGTAGGTAGATAAGTATGTAGATTGGAATGTAGGTAGGTAGGTAGGTAGGTAGGTAGGTAGGTAGGTAGGTAGGTAGGCACTACCATGAGAAATCGTCTGCAGAGACCAGGGAATTCCATATATGATCCCAGGGTAGCCAGTAGCACTGCCAAATGGAATGGGTTGGCATGACTGTAACGCTCTAGCGTCGTGTGCAAGACGGGACACCGGCTACCCTTAGAATTTTTGTCGACATCCACAGTTTCCATAGGCAAGTATTGCGGCTCGAGTAGACAATGAGCCTTTCCTTCTGAATCCTTTCTAATTCATCTTTCACCTATCAACCTACTATTCCACGTTATCTAATCTGTTTATTAACAGCGTCGTAAATGAATTCATAAACATCAGTTCAGGTACCTCAGGAATATATATCAAGAGAGTGGCCGAAACACCAGACTGCTTGGTCAGTTCTTAAGGATTAAAAGACACGTACAATGGTGTACACAGAACTTTCATGTAGACTGGGGAAAATAAATGGTTATAGCAGGGAAGTGAGATTTGAGATTCCTGCTGCTGTGAATATATATGTTATTGTTTTATTTGATATGACACCGTGTAGTCTGGTAGATGTATTGGAGGTACGTGCTTCCTTATTCTTCACTGTAGAATAAAGATTCTAGGACTATACGGCGTCACATTCAAAACAAAAACAAATTCCTTGGTCTGTAGTCCGCAAGCGAAATATACCGACCGAGCGACCTCCATTTGTCGGCGAAGTTAGTGCCAACTTTAGCGGATAGAGGGTGTCGACTGGTCAGCGCAACGAATCCCCACGGCCGTTAATCCCGGTTTTCTAGACCGGAGTCGCCATTTCCTTGAAATACCTCCTCAATTATCCTCACGAGGCTGAGTGAACCCCGTTCCAGACCCATTACTTCTCACAAAAATCTTGTAGCCCCGGGAATCGAACCCGGACTTCTGGATCTGTAGCGAGGAACTCTGACCTTTAGACCACAGAGGCGGTCCGTAACCTTTATCACGAGCGGAATTTCGAAGAAAATATCTGCCGAATGCAGGCCTATCACTTTATAACGCGAATAAACTCACATGATTGTCACAGAAGCATTATACAACATTAATTATTGCACTCAAATTGACACTGAAAGATGTGTACAGTAATTAATGCACTGGATTATTCTGACGGCTGCGAAACGTCTGCTCTCTAGGGTATCTTGAAATTTAGGGGCTATGTAAATTCATTATATGAAAGTCGAAACAGTCTATTTCATGCAAGATGCAAGCTGAACATAGGCTACACACAAAGACATTTTATGTTTGTGGCAAATCTCTATTTTGGTTCTTTAATTAATTTTGTGTTGGAATTCTGATTAGAACAGCGCGCAGTACAGAGAGGAGTTCAATATTTTAAAACAATTTTATTTCCGTTAAATGCTCTCATTTATTTATATTTTATGTTGTCATGTAATTTTACGAGGGGAGTGGATCTGGCTCCGTTGATATTTCGGCTTCAAACGGCCCTACTGTAGCAGGTCCTCAGTCAGTGATGAAATAATAATTATCAGCGGAAATACATGTGATTGGCGAAAATTTGCACCAGTACCAGTTTGACGACCACAAATCCCACAAGAACTACCATGAGATTGAGCCCGGGACTTCGCGATGAGAATCTGGCGGCTGTTCTCCTTCGCTGCAGAGCAATCTTTTTAGCTATGTAAGGCTATTCGTATTTCACTGATGTCTATTTCTACTTACGTTTACATTTATCGTGATAATAGCAATCCTAAATGATGAATATTAGCACTTAACAAAGCACAATAATTACTATACATATCATCTGCAATGTGTATTTATGGTACGTATCATTTTCAAAGCAAACAACGATTGTTTGCGTGCAGAGGGCATTGATTTTGCGGCCACTGTAATGGAGACTCTCAGTGTTTTCTGTCAGGACGCGCGTGAATAAATAAATAATATGGGATGAACTTCAGGGTTAAAATACGTAATTTGGTTAGTAATATAATGCTCTACTGATATTTAATAACTTGCCAGTTGCAGACAAGAGGCTAATCTGGAGTAAATTTTTGTGGAAATTTTGGGTCCTTACAGGGTTACGGTAACGTTATAACTTTTGCTTTCTTCAAAAGCTTTCGAAAATAAGACAGCCCTAGGTAGTGATTAAATACGAGATATACCAGTGGTCTTCTTGGAAGATGCCTAAGGCATTCGTTTGGAATACCAACAAACCCACAAGTCTTCATAAATTTTAATAAAGTTGCTAATTGAAGTATGTCAGAAGATCTTACTTTCCCCAACGGGGTGCCGTCTACAGATGAAAACAGAGTTTTGACTATAGTCTCCACCTGCCGCACGTGGTTTTCGTCACTCAGGTCATGAGATGTAAATTGGTCTTCTAAATAATCCGCAGTCACGTGGGCTTTCTCATAAGGTGATAAGTTATTCGTAACGGTCCGTGAACAGCTTCTTTAAATAAGCGTGTATCTTTCAATATACTTATTTGCGATGTCGCTAATTCGATCCATTGTGCCGATTTGCGTATCAACAGATAAATACGACAAAATAATTCCTACAATATGTTCCGTTACACGTGTGGCATTTGTTCGGCCCATTTGTCAGTCTCTACTATAGATCAGGCTGTTAATAATATGTAACACCCGAATTATGAACGAAATAAAAATAAACCATTTGGTCTTTGTAATGGGAACGGAGGAACTGTAGATAGAAACCATATTTTAAATATAATTAAGATGAACTTAGGGAAGAGTTAAACACTGTACAGGTACACACATACGAGTAACAACACACATCGATAAATGATTTCCGTCAGGGTTCTTGTATTTGTGTTTGTATTTGTGTTATTCTGACGCATTTTAAGAATTACATGACAGTGCATGCTCGTGCAAGCCTCGACGCATCTGGAGAGTATGGCCCAGAAGTCAGTGGAGAGTGAAGTGCTTTCGTTTCATAATTCCTTCGGAACAGGAAGGGGCTATGTTGTTGCCATAGTTCCTTCTTAACAGACAAAGAGTTTTTTTTTTCAATTTCCTCCCTGAGCCTTGTCTACTTTATTTCTTCACTTCGAATTCTGTTGTTGGTCCATGTTTCGTAACAGAATCTCTAAGCAGGAGCAGCGAACACCTTGTGTCAGATACACAACAGCATGAGAAAGGGAACCCTTAGGAGCTCAGTGGTTATTTTGTGTGCCCCATGCTCTAACATTAAATAAAACTAAACTTTGTTCACACAAATCATTTATGAGTTTCGTATGATGCTCACAATAAACAGCGAGGAGCCAACCAACTAACTAACCAGTTACATCTATGGAGCAGAATCCCTGCTGAGAAGACTAGTCTAGAAATTCCCAGCTCTGTATGACACCTGGAGGTTCATTATCGTGCTCACAAGAGTCAGTCGTTGGTCCTTATCTTGAGTCTGATGAATCCAAACCACTGTCTGCCACTCCTTTCCCTTNAAGTTAGTCTCTGTAACTGACACACTGTATGTTCTCCCTGTGAGAGGAGTTGCGTTTCATTAGTATAAGATTCAGATTTATTTCGAACTTGAGACATGCAAGCATATCACGCTTCATAGACGGGAGCACGCGTATATTTTCAAAACTTAATAACATCTAATTAATTCAAGGACACGCCAGCTCAGCTCCTGTGGATTCATAATGCATTATTTGATATTAAGTGTAATGTCCTAGCGGCGTAGGGGGGCATGGAGGTATCCCTCCCGCTGCTGCCGCCGCTGTAATGCCGTGGTACAGGGGGGGCGTGGAGTCAGCCCGCCTCTGTCCCCACTGTAACTCCGCATGTAGGGGCCGTGGAGGTATCCTTCCTCGCCTCCACTGGTTATGCTGTAAGGCGTTAACGCAACCATCCTAGCTTACCCTTAGCTAGGATTCTCCTATATCGGAGTTTCCTTCTGTCATACAAGCTGCCACCATCTAT
Source organism: Cryptotermes secundus (assembly GCF_002891405.2). Lineage (NCBI taxonomy): Eukaryota > Metazoa > Arthropoda > Insecta > Blattodea > Kalotermitidae > Cryptotermes > Cryptotermes secundus. The sequence goes on from NW_019734354.1 coordinate 1,202,338, forward strand.
TTTCTGTTCTTTCAATTGTTGGTACTACTCCCTGACATGTAGTCATACCCCTTCTTGACCACTCCTCCCTTAGTTTACAGGTAGCGTCTAAATACTTCTTAATACACTTTATGACAGTGTTTATATGGCAGGGTAATTATTATGAACTCATGTTACACTACTGCTAATTCCATTTACTACCTAGCTTTATCTTTAGGAACTGAGAAAACTACATAAAACGTTAATCAGGGTTGTTGATACGTAGTTGAAGATTATACCAGGTACATCTGCGAATGGGTACTCATGTCACTATTGATCAGAACCATCTGGTTAATGAAAAGGAATCTTAGTTTTGTAAGAAGATTTTTCTCTGTGTGTTCTCTTTTCAACAAAGGTTTAAGAGTTCGACCGGTTTTCCTGAAACACAACATGTCACTTAAGTTTCCAGGACTTCATTTCCTTAGCTTAGTCTCCTCTCTCAATGAGAGAAAGTAGGTCAACGGGATCACGATATTGTGTGTGTGTGTGTGTGTGTGTCAGTCTGTTTGCCTCATTTCAACTTCTGATCATGAACAATATCACGACATTTGGTGCATCCGTTAGGCGGCTGCAGGCAATCCCCGCAGTCTTACGTACCTTTCATTTCTAACAACCTCGTTAACGAGTGGAAACTTCCCCAGAGAAACTTGAAATAAAATCTTAATAGGACATATGATGATAAACTTTTGATATATGCAACGCTATAACATTTTGTAGAATATCAAATAATAACCTGTTAGTCATGCGGAAATTTTCTTTACTTTTCCGTTTGTCTGAGATAACCGAAAAGTCATTGGAGTTAGACACGTTGGTCCATCATCTAATATTCTAATGAAAATGCAAAGTTTTGAAAACTGGATCTAATTCAATCTCCAGGTGAAAGAGTGGGGGGCGCCTACTCTGTGGGGTTTGTTAGAAAGAGCTCTCCTCAGTCACTGGACCATATGCGTCGGTATAAATGTTCCTATGTATACACCTGAGATGATGTTTGTGAGAAGAGATTAGAGAAAAATTCACCAAAAAATTAGAAATGAATTAGAAAATATAAAGTAAGTGCAAAATACATACATCAGACCACACTAATAACCAAATTCAAACATGCCACTGTTGTCGAAAATTGAAGTTTTATGCTATAAAGTAGCTGTCTACATCTAGCGACATACGTATATGGAGCAAAAACTAAACCCCGAAACGAAAGTCATACAGATGCCCATGGACAGTCTATCAGATCATACGGGCTTTCTAAGTTTCTGATCTCGCTGCTGACAAGGGGAATCAATACGCGAGAAGTTTCCGGACTGAGTTGGCTGATCTTAATTTTTACACCCACCACATGGGCCTTTTCCTTGTATAGCCGAGTGGTCGGTGATATATGAATGACGAATTCGAAAGTAACAGGAACGAAAGTATTGTTGACGAATCGAGGGACTTTCCCGGAATTCTAATGTAAATACAGATGAAAACAACAAAGAATGATTTTCGGAGCACTTGGTGTTCAAACGAAATACAAATCGAACACTTTCTGAATACGAGTAGATAGAGCTCAGTTGCCTCCCTGCAGATTCATCACCAGGGCCCGGATTTTGATGACATGTCATCTTTTTTCCTTGTATCCTATGCGATGTTCTTAAATACATAAATCTCGGATATGAGCTGCTAGTTACAGAAATATAAATTTTATAGGTACTTTTTTACATGTTAAGGTTTAAGGTCACTTTTTCATTTTTGGAGTAATTTTTTGGTAAATTTTTGAACTTTTAAGGGCATTTCTTGTCATTTTTGGCCATTTTGGGATTTTTTCTTCATATGTTTTACGAAATGTGAATAACATGGAAGCGAAATGTTCTTTCTTTTCTCCTTTAGGTCATTTTTCAGGATTTTTTCAGTCATTTTATAGGTCATTTTTTTAATATTTTCAGGTCATCAAAATCCGGGCCCTGTTCATCACTCGCTCAAGTTCTCTTCTCCACTTACTTCGTCGGTTTCATAATTCTTGCTGTTTAGGACACGGTCCTATTGCGATATTCTCCCTCTTGACATATTAATTTACTTAACTTTCTTATTTCTTTCATCTGTTTCTTCTTTTTCACTTATTCTACTGCTCCACATTCATCATCATCTATCATCCGGGGCTAGTGCAATAGTTCAAAGACTGGTCGACGTACCAAATGGATTTAGTCTCACCCAAACTCAAGAAACTAAAAAATAAGGGATCTAAACTGCTCCTCCAATTGTTTTCTTTTTGAAGAACATAATCCATTAAACAAGAAAATGAATTCACATATAAAAATTGTTTTATCAAAAGTCATCCTCTTTGATTATAGGTTAATAGATACTCGTACTTTAAGTAACGGATGTTTTCACGATGAATTGTACATGAAAAAGGAAGTTGAATTCCAGTGAAGCATTTTCTGCACGGATGATCTTTTAGAAAAGAGCATAAAAGGGAAGGTGGTCTTTTAGATAACCTCCCACACGATTTCTCTGCCTCCAAGCAGTGTAAATGTGCAATAGTTTGCTGGACTCGAGATCCGAACCGTTGGGAACAAGAGCGGTACAAGTTCCGGCCACTTCCTGCATTCAAAAATATAACTTTATTATCGTCCATAAATTGACGAGATAAATTAATATTTTTGGTCGAAATTAATTTTAACCACGATTTTGGATTCATTCAACTTTCCTTAAAGGAAGACGAAATCCATTTTCTACATATGTATTGACATATGTAGAGCATAATACATATGTATTAACTTTTGAATGTTGTGTACTTTATAAAAGCAAACTTCCTTATTCTGAAAGAGCCGGCTGAAAGATGAAGCCTCTAAATTTGATACCGAGGTTATGATAGTGTGCTGAGTGGTCAGCGCTTCTGACCCGACAGTCCTTGCACCAAAACTGATAACGGTGAGACAGTTAACAGAGCATAGTGTGTAAGAATCAACCAGCATTACTAAACCAGGGGCTTGAGTCTCAGATTTGCACCGTTGCAAGTTCATTTGACAAGCCGTTTCAGACGTAATCACATAGTGGAGAAATACATCCTCGTCAGCGTCATCCCACCGCTTATGCCTACATTTCGTTTGGACTACTCAACGACTTGCTAAGCTCCGCAGAGGTTTTTAGCGTCGGATGAGATCTAAAGAAGGAAAACATAGTGTGGAGTCGATACAAGCTACAGAACGAGCGGGTTAGCGTAGTGACAATGCTCTAGTGTCCCATGAGGGATTATTTTGATTTGAATCTCGAACTCGGGGCTTTCTACACAATCGCCCCACAAATGCCGGGATAATTACTTACCTAGATCAGGTAACAACCGCTAACTTTCGTATGTTTACCATTCGATATCATACATACTAAGACCTGAAGTGTTACAGAACATCCCACAGAGATGAGTACGCCATAAATAGTGAGATCTCAAATTCTCGCCACGTTTCGGAGGAGCGTGTTGTCCACCTTCAGGAGAGAAGAATAAGACGAATACAGGAGAAATGGCAAGTTCTTGCTTGTCCTGTATCTGTACCATTCCCACTATTCTAAATTTACCCCTGCCACCTGCTCACGCTGTTTCCTCGCTCGCGGATATTTTATGCCCTGAAGATGGAGGCGATAAGAGCCTTCGAAACGTCGGTTTACACAATATCCACACAGTGACACATCCCAGAAGACGGCTTTCTACATAGTCACTGCCGTGAAAACTTCAAATCTTACAACCAACTCCTTACTTTGGTGGACTTCTCAATGGAAATAGCAGCTATGGTGTTACGCAAATGATCAAAGCAATTGCTAATTATAAATTATAGACATACAGTAGGTTACCAGCCGATAATACAAATGTGAAATTCGGGGACTTGCTAAGAAGGGTTAGAGAAAATATGTTAACTAAAATTAAGCCCCATTAAATACACAATTCCTACGGGCTCCAGTGCGCATAGCATTCATAGGAGCTTTTGATTCAATGCCTGGAGATATCGCGGTACTTTTTGCGAAATTTTGGGGGTATTTTCACATATACACGGTTCGTGTAGCATGCCTAAAATATTTGTGACTTCGCTGGACTCTATTATAAGCAAACACAATATCATCCAGACGTAAGGTGACTGCCACTATTCCCAGGCTTGGAAACAATACTGAAAATATCATTATATGCATGCAGAAAAGACTGTTGACTTTAAGATGAAATGTAATTTAAAATCAGCATATAGTCATCGACGGTGATGTGTCACTCACCACACTGACACACATTCACACAATTCAAGAATGAACAGATTTCATACATGTCATCTCTGACATTACATATGTCACCGGTTGCACGTTTCCCGTTTCGTGTGAACTACTGACATCAAGTTCGGACGGCCACAACTTGCATTGTTGTGTATCTATAGCAACGCGCCCGGCACGTAGAGCCCCTGGCTGTCTGGAGATAATATAAATTCCTTCACTCGCTGGCCAGCCCTCCTGCACACTTACTCTTTCTTCCTCTCACTCCTTTCACATTCTCTGGCCCACATTAATTCTCTTTCAACATTCTATTCTGTTATTCTTTCGCACATTCTTCTACCTGTCATCGAGCTTCCCCTCATAAATCCACTTTATTTATATTCAATTTTAGATTAATTCATATCTGTGGATGCGGTGAATCGTTCTTCACCTCACAACAAAACTCTGTTTGTTGTTGGAGACACGATACATCACTGCACGGACAAAATGTGTGCAATTTGAACCGCGTTATGCATTATAAATAGTGCAGAAACTCCATTGCAGCTATGGTCGGTTCGGATTTCGGCCAGGACATGGAATAATATCAGCGAGTTTTCCTGATTTTTCTCAGTCCTTCTAGCATTTGCCTATGCTGGATAATAATTCCACTAATTCCACGCCCACTTCCTGTCAATTTCTTTATAATTATATACTTTATAGACTGAATTGTACACTAAATCGTAGATATATACCTAAAATATAAAGACCGCGCCATAGCTCAAGCTGTTAGTCGCTGGGGCGGGTTTTCTCCGAGTATTTCGATTTCCCCTGCCAATATTCATTCCGCCAAATTCCCCATCATCATAATCACCCGGGGCAGGCTACAATAAGCCAATCAGTGGCCGCCGTGTCGAGGGGACCCAGTTGGACTCCACCCCCCACTAAGCGATTTTTTTACCTAATATATAAATATTGTAACGTGTTTACGTTACAGAATACGCCGTAGAGATGGTTAATTGGGTTTATTTAACAATCTACAAATAACGGCTATAATTAATGATCACAATATTACGGGTTTCCACACTTTACAAACCCTACAACAAAGTCACTTAACACGATCTTCACTTTTCTTCACGTACTACTAACGCGGGAGCTATACAAGTCTCCCTGAAATACACACTCCGAGTACAACTGTACTACAGCAATCACTATGTCTGGAAAGCACACAATAAGTCTTCCGCTCGCTGACTTCTTAGTTGTCGCACACTCGC
>NW_019734354.1:1208772-1221247 GCF_002891405.2 Cryptotermes secundus
TCTCAGTCGCGCAACATGTTACAATATATATATTCGTTAGTAACGAATCCATCAGTTGCAAGAATAGGATCCGTATTATAACCAATATTTCTAAACACATATGTTCATAAGTGCCTGATGATGACCTAATTATATGGTCGAAACATGTAACACAGTTACGATTATATTAAACACGTAAGATGTTTACGAACACCTGTTGTCTTTATTGAAGATATTTCCCATGTTACTTGTTGTGTCGGCGGTCGTAATTAAACTTTATAATTATCGTTAATCTAATATTCGACGCTTTGCTAGTGGCTTCTATCATTCCGATCTTCCTACGAAATATTTTTGTAAACTTCTTCTAGTGCCCTTGTTGTCTACACAAGGAAAATAATTTCTCTCCAGTCTTTCAAATCTCATAAATTCTCATCACCAAAGTCAGTAGGATGATGAAGTTAATAACATTATTATTATTTAACTGCAAATGGGTTTTCACCTGGTGACAATGGTACTACAATAAGACAGAAGACAAATAACACACATAAACACGTTCAAACAAAACACAGAAAACACTGTGATAGAAAAACACAACATTAGTAGAAAATTAACATAATATATAATAAACTAACAGCAATGAATGCCCAATGTCATGTTCTCATTTTCCCTTCATTTCGCTTTATTACACTCACGTAATCCTACCTTCCTTAACACTTTTCACTTCACTTCGCTTCACTTCGCTTCACTGCATTTTTTTTTTTTTTCTGATTTCCACCCACCTTCACTTCGCCTCATTTATGACTTTCCTAACCCTTTTCCTAAAGTTACTTGGTTTGCAGGAGAGAGTCCGTAAAGCATCTGAAGGCAGTTGGTTCCAGATCAAATAATTGTGTATTCTAAAGGGTTCTGACAGTGGTATAAAACTGTCGGGGTTACTGGGGTGTTTGGACTTTACGCATCGTCTTGTGCTCTTAAGAACATAACGTACTCCTTTCTATGGCAACCAACAGAGTAGGTGTCTCCCACCCCTTCACCCGAGGGTGGAAACAAATCCAGTTTCCGAAACGCTGTGTTCTTTAGAATACCGGAGGCTGGACTAACTCCAAAAACCCAGTAGTCCCAAGAAGGACGACATTTGTGAGTCATGTAGCACGCATGAGGAATGTCGGAAATTACTCTATACTTTTGTTCGCAAAACTTGAAGGTGAAACAGATCATTTGCAAGACCGGAATGCCGATGGAAGAATGAAACTAATATTTTCCTTAAAAATCAGGGTTAGAGGGTTTGAATTGAATTCACCCGGCTCAGAGAGCAGGGTAGTTTGGCGGGCTCTTGTGAATACAACAATGAACTACTGTGTTCCGTAACTTCTTCAGTAACTGAGCAACTACTGGTTTTTCTTTTTAAATTTCTCTCTATTTTACCTATTCTGGGCAGGGAAAATTTTGTAATTCATGAAATTCAAAGAGATTCTGCAAGAATGACCATTCTAAAAACACATATACTGAAATAGACATGCTTATAACACGGAACGCACAAAATAATACAGCCATAATTTATGTGAATTGAATATCAGAGTTACCAAGACAGATTTCTAGATTCAGATCACCTATTTTTCGATTTCAACTCCTCCTACACCATCTTTTTTCTTTTCTTTTTTCCTTGGTACTACAGCCCCAGTGGGCCTAGGTCTACTTCCGGGTTTCTAGATCTTAGACATACGGTAGGACTCCTTGGGCGAGTGATCAGCTCGTCGCAAGGCCTCTACCTGTATACAAACACAGAAAAATGCACACAAACATCCATGCCCTGAGCGGGATTCGAACCCACGATCCCGGCTTCCGAGCGAGCGAAGACAGTGCACGCCTTAGACCGCTCGGCTACCGTGACCGGCATCCTACACCATGTGCCGCCTCTAAATCGCCTGAACACCATCCCATAACAGTCTTTTCTTCCTCCCATGGGATCTTCTTTTTTCGGGCCTCCCCCTTCCCTTCTACGTATTCTACATATTCATTCCCGTTTCCTTCCGCTTCCTTCTCTGAGGACAGCACCGCGTACTGTCTGCCTAAACGTCGGCCGCCAAGGAAGCGGCGTGTCACGTTCAGAGTGCCTGCTCAGCATTCAAAATATCGGCAGGCAGAGCCATCTATCCCACTATAAAATGTTCTGCACCTTCCTTATACGAAATTGCAACTTACTCTTATGATTCTGAATGAAATTAGTGATGAAGCGGGTGGCAAGACTGCTCCGAGTTTTCTGACCCTCAGCAGCACAACCACCATCCCTGACTGACATTTTCGTGAAGATTTCTGCCTTACGAGACGCGGCACCGTCTGCTTTGTTAAATTACTACAAAAATATCCTCTGAAATTGCTGTCACTCTCTTCAGGACAGAAGAGTAACATGTTCCAGTTATTTTCTGCATTTCTTGGAGGCGAATGGTGACGTGACGTTGTGTGGTCTAGTAGATCGGTACCAACTGTTTCAGAGACCTATGCTGCTTTAATCGTCTCAAATGAAGACAGAGGATCTACAGAAACGTCTGTAACGAGCTACTAGACTACACGTCGTTGGACCCCAGAAGACAATAAACTTAACTCTATTTACTCAGCAATGTCTAATTAATCTATGTAGCTGATACAGTGGTGTTAAACAACGAAATAGTCAAACAATTTTAACAACTATCCTTTAATAGTCACGATGCATGAGGGACTTTTTGATACTGCATTATGGTTCTCACAGCGGGCATTACGTATAGAACTATTTTCTGAGGTGAATGGCCATCTAATTCGGTAACTAAAAGATGTTTCGGAGGAATGTACTGCCTCGATTTTCAGGGTCGAAAGCTCTGTCTGCCATCTTATTATTGCTGGCTTCTGGAATTATTTACTCTTAGACCGTATAAATGGAGGCTGAAATTCCTCCAGGCGCACTTCTGCCGAGCTAAAGGGCATTACGTCACAGAAGACGGTACTTTTCGGTCTCTCATTACGAGATAAGAAGCATGCATACAGCAAAACAAACACTTTTTTTTTGGACGCGACTTTATCTCTTTCAGGAGCAGGGTATTGAAATCGGATGAACCTTATCTGCTGATGGACTTCGATGGGCAGTGGCAGGAGGACGTGCCGGAGAATACTATCGCCATTAATAAAATGAACTTCATTCCAGGGTTAATTTAACTAGCACAATTACGCCTGAAGATCGAAACGTACGGATGCCTGGTGGCCAGTTTCGACTGAATAATTTTGTCCGGCAACTGATTTCGCATGCGACATTCCGGAAACCTCCCTCGGCCATTTGTGACACAGAGGGAAGAGCAAATCAAATCCAAGGACCTTAAGGTTGACATAATTAATGTGTCGATCTCTCTACCGACTTCGAGTTTCACCTTCATCCTACCCTGACATGCGTGTGTTTGCGACGACAGGAGGAAAGTAATCTTGCTCCAAGCAGAGAAGAGATCCACAGCAAGGTGCTGTAAATTATTAATTAGTCTCCTTCTGGCAATCAAAATGTTTATCTGTCTAATAGATTTTTAAACAAATCACCTCATGCTTCGCCATTACGTGCAGGTAAACTGAATAAAGGGTTTACAAAGATGTGGACGTAGCCTAACCGATGTAGACTTCTAGAAGCAAGTGATGACATATGAAAGTGCATTAATACAGAAGACAAGGGGATGCAGCTATTTGATGTCAGTGCTTCTCACCCTCAACAGATAATTCTCTCCGCACGAAGCCAGGCAGCAGTCGGACATGCTTCACCTCTCTGCGCAGCCTTCACACAGTGGACTCCTCTGTGTTCCTGTTTCCGCTCAAGAGAATGGGGGTATTTCTTTTCTAGACTCATGTCCTCGTTACTGGCACGACCTGTGCTGTTCATGTATTTGCCTGGACGGACTGAGGGACATCAGAAGGAACCTAGGGCAAGGTGTCCTAGCAGGTGTCCCGTTCGGAATTCAAACCCAGCATCTTCCGAATACGAGTATCGAGCGATAGGGCTACTCCAACCCGATCCATCACATGTAGGGAGTAACAGGTAGAGGGAAAACAGGAAAACGGACAAATTAAAGGGTTGAGAAAGAAGGGGAAGGAAAAAATACGAAAGTTTATAGGTACTATTCCTTTGCATTTTCACTATTTCCACACATTCTTAACGTCGGCGCTAGATAAAGTCGAGTGGTAACAACAATAATAATATTATTAATAACAACAATAATATGTAACATGCTTGCAGTTGCAAGGAACAGACAGAAGTTTTCATTGGATACTCAAGACGAGTATCTCGCCCCTCGGTATCGAAATGGCGAGCTACGCTCGCAAATAAAGCAATGTTTTAACAGTGATTGTGGGAGAACTGTGTTCATAGCCAGATCGGAGCTGTGAGGACAACGCCGAGCTCACACTAGGAACGTGAATTCTGGTACGTTGTGTTATACCGAACTAGCTCAGGATAAGAAGAGTCTGTCATTGGTCAGTTGCTCGAAATATCACAAGGTAAAATGTTTTGTTGGGTTTGCCTCAGTCGCCTTGGTTTCATCATCTGCATGAAAATCGCGTAAAATTTTAAATAGATAACGTTTCACATCCGAGGACTTCGAAACTAAAATCTTTTTTTGTTAAAATCTATCTACCTATATCTTTGTTGGGACTTGAACGCCTTTTCAATTTCTTAATCCTATACAAAGTCGATGAGACTTCTTGGATGAGGGATCAGCCTGTCGCAAGGCCGCTACCTACAGCAAACAACACAAATACAGAATAAATTCACCCCAACATCCATGCCTTGAGTGGGATTCGAACCCACGATCCAAGCGTTCGAGCGATCGAAGACAGTTCATGCCTTACACCGCGCGGCCACTGAGAACGGTAAATAATGCTACTATTATGCTTGAATTAAAATGCAATAAGGGTGCGAGAAATGCAGAATTATTTCCTTTGGGAAACTTATAGCATACCAAGAATGTGTAAGGCGTGGGCCTTCTCGGCCCTTGCACCGCGACCTACAGTGACCTATGGCGCTTTATAGCATACCATACTTAAAATTTTCGTCTCTCTTTGGGTCCGTCCGTTCTTCAAAAATACTAATTTGTTTACGATACTAAACAATGTTGGCGATTCCCACTATACTCACCCATAAAATATAATTTGCGTACGTATTAGTCGTCAGTCTCTGTGTGCCTCAAAACTACAACATTTTAATCCTTCCATTCTCTGCGGCGTGCAACAAACCGAGGTTGAGCCCGATAAACTCACATTCAGCGCGCAGTCGCTGTTGACCTCATCACTGATGTTTTAATGCCATTATTGACGCTGTATGTTACTCAAACTACATAGCGCAGATTAACAATTTAACATTTTAATGCCAGGTGGTTACTATATATACCACGTGCTTTAACTTTACAAAACTTCTTTACTCTCACAATAGACAGCAGGGACTTCTGAAAACCGCCTTAACCGGTACATGTCTGTAATGGAGACTTAGCTTGTCAGTACATTCTAAAGGGTTCTGACGGTGGGGTATATCACTCAGAATTACTGTGTTTTTGGACTTTGTCCATCGTCCGGTATTGTAAAAACCAGAAACCCCAACGTTCCGGAAACTGGATCTATTTCCGTCCTCAAGCGAAAAAGAGACATATACACTGTTGGGTCCCTCAGGTATGGGTTGTCCAGTGACTGGGGTCAGCTCTTTCTAAGGGACCCAACGGGGTATACGTCTCCCCTTTCCTCTGAGGACGGAAAGAGATCCAGTTTCCGAAACGTTCTGTTCTCTATTTTTAGAATACATGACAATAATCGGTCCAGAAATCCAGTAATTCTGAGTACTTAATGTATTTTGTGTGAGGAAAGAGCCAGAGGGCCGCGCCATAGCTCAAGCGGTTAGTCGCTGGCTTCCCACTGCGGCGGCCCAGGTTCGATCCCGGGTCTGATCAAGTGGAATTTGTGGTGGACAAAGTGGCGCTGGGGCAGGTTTTCTCCGAGTACTTCTGTTTCCCCTGCCAATCTTCATTCCACCAACTGCTCCACAATCACCCTCACTTATCATCTGGGGCTGGTACAATAGGCCAGAAGTGGCCGCAGTACAACGGACTTAGTCCCACCCCATTAGCAATAAAAATATAAGCCAGATACTGTATCATTACTTAGATCAGCTTCATGCTTCAGCGTTTAATTATGTTGCATTTCATAGCGTGGAATTACTCCATTTTGAGATCATACATTGTTTCCGAAGAGCATGTTCAATGCTCAGTCGACTAGAGTAAGTTGTTTACTTTATCTGCGCCCTACACTTCAGCCTGTATATTAAGGAAGTCGATATAAAGAACAGTGAAGGAATCCAGTACTTTTATTACAAGCGTTGGGATGCAAGGAACTGTAGACATGGATGTAATTTTCTAGAAATTTAATGGAGGAGCCTGAAAGTGTGAGGGTCGACAGCCAATCGAAAATTCTCATAATAGAGTAACCCTCACCCCTTAGTCAATCCTGATACCATCCAATTCAATTAGCAGAAGTATTCCTCTCATGAAAGGATTTTAGAAAAATAACCCATGGTTATATATCCTCAGGCTACTAGTTTATTTGAATACAGAAGACAGACAATTCACCAATGTGTAGGAACATCAAGGAGGCTGATATTAATCAAAAGGAATACTGGCTACAGAAAGGTAACCATACTCTCACATTAATTAGAAATTCAGAGTTAAAACTTACTGTCACTGTAGCTTGAAAATGTGGCAACATTCATTGAAAGACATGTGAAAATTGCTAACGGGCTGAAATTGTCTTCACGAAAAATTAAGAGCAGATTAAATTCAAGGAATACTACCTCTAGCATTTGTTTCAGAATATTTTTATACTAACCCCCAGTTTAACGTGAGGAGCCGGTATAGCGACTTGCTACGGGATAGGCGGCAGAGAGATCAGAGTTCGAGTTAAAAATTTTCTCTTCTCCACGTCGTGCAGACTGGTTCTGGGGCCCATCCACGCTCCTATCCAATGGGTACCGTGGGCACTTTCCCCGGGAATAAAGAGGCCGGGGCGTGAAGCTGACTACTCATCTCCAAATAATGCCGAGGTCAGGAAAATTTGCATCTATACATCCCCTCCCCCATAAGCCTTCATGGTGTAGTGCTTATTTAAGCACAGGAACAACTTTGCCTTTACCTTTTACTTCCTATCAAAAAAGGTAAATATTAAATTATACAAAACTAGATTTCACCTTAACTTCATATTGGTCTCTCTCATTAAGGGAAGAGCAGAGATTGAGGTGCTGGAGAACAGGGCGCCGGGGAGAATGCCTGGACCTAAGAGGAATGAAGTGAAAGTGGGCTTAACAGCATAAGGGGATTCATAATGTCTACTATTTGATAAATGTTATTAGTGACGAGATCAGCTATGATAAGATGGGAATGGCATGCAGAAGGAGTGAGAGAAGTGCATAAAAATTTTGAAGTGAAAACATGAATGAAAGATACAATTGGGAAAATATGCACGTTGGTTTCTCACTGTGTGGGGCTGGGATACGCACCTAGGTAAGGTATAGCATTCGGGCAGGGCGGTTCACTCCGGAAGCTAAAATATGTGACTGGGAAAGTAGTTGAAAGATGTAAAGATGGCAATTAGCCTTTCGAAACCTGCAGTTTAATTGAGTAATATTTAACATTGCAATTTCTATATCACACAAGACACTAATCTCCATCACTTATACGTACGTGCTAATTGCTTAATGGAGTTCAGGGAAATAATCGCATTTTTTGCAAGAAACACGAAAAAGTACGAGTGAGTATATATATGCAGTAGGTATAGCTTATTCGGTATAGCGACGGGTTATGGCTAGACAACCGGAGTTCGATTACCTGAGGGGACAAAATTTTTTCTTCTCTGCAGCGTCCAAACCGGCTCAAGGTTATACCCTGCCACCTATCCATCGGGTCCTGCAGGTTCTTTCCGCGTTGGTAAAGCAGCTGGGGAGTGAAGCTGACCACTCACCTCCACGTAGTGCCGAAGTTAAGAATGGTGGCGCTATACCTCAACTCCCCCATATGTCTCCACAATATAGTGCTTATTTTTTTTACGTACAAAGACAACTTTAACTTTTTACGTTTACCTTATTTCTAGATGGCACGGTACTTCAAAGCTTATTTCCTATGCGATGTAATAATTCAGATCATAGGATCTGCCACATCAATGTTCACCTAGTACAGCGTGCAACATTTAAAACGCAACCAAACAACCACAAAGCACTGCAAGACAGAAACGGTCTCCGAAATTGTTATTCCCTTTATCGGTTCCATGGACTCTCCGAACTTCCCTCTTATATTAGAATCAATGATAACTTGATTGACAGGCAACAATAAATCGAATGGTAACAAAACTTGTGCGGAATAAGACCTGTATATGGCGGGCAACAGAATTTTTGAATCAGTTAATTTATCTGTTAAAAAAATAAATGGCTGATGGATTCAGCATGCTGGGGCGACAGCTCAAAAGGCCCTTGGTAACTGCATTGCTGAGAGTTGTATTTGCCTTCCCCGATCACCATTTACCACTTTAAATGTTTCTCTGTGGAATTCTCTAGGAAATTCGAATATCCTACGACGCTGAGAGGAATTGGGCCACACTAATCAACAGACTGTTGCAATCAGTGAATACATTATAATATCCTACGCTGGGTGTTATTTCTTTAGCTACTGCACGTTTCAATGCTGATGCGGATGTCAGGGGCGAAAAAAGTGGCAGCTCTGCTTGTGTTTAATAATATTTTAGGGCCACTCCCTGTAAATGAAATTAGGTTTGAGATTCTGTGCTCACGCTGATGTTTGTCTTTCTTTAACAACATCCCTTTAAGTGAAACGGATTTCATGCATCGTTCCAAACCCTTTCAGTCTAATTTCCTGTTAACACTGCAGCCTCGGGCCAACTAAAACATACGGACCCTGTAAGAAACTCGCAGCAAACCATGCAGCATAGATCACTAGGCCGGAAAATGCCATTTCTGAAGAGGAAAATGTACCCGGCCTCATCACCTGATATTCAGTCAACTTGGGGACCGCCTCGTATTTCCATTTCAAACGTTACCTCGCTGGAAGTGAAAACTTTTTGCCATTCGGGCAAGTTCTGCTTTCCGTGCCTTCAGGCATGAAGCAAGGTGTACTTGCAGTCTATTACACCCTGCCTTTGACGAATGAATAGGACTCACAGCCGGGCCTGAGCTTAAACTCCACAATTCCTGCAAGTTGTTTTACATGTTCAAGATTCTAAAAATCTGATGAAAACTGAACCAGAGGTGTTAGTTGAGAAGATTGTAAAATTGTACTACAAAAAATCACTAACGTTTTAAATAAAAAAAGTCTAATAAAGTATCCAAGAACAACTTTAACATTAAACTAAATGTGCATTAGTCCTACAAATACACTTATTTCTACATACGACCCTTAAAATAAACACCGACAATTTCCCTACGCTTCATTTAACTAGTCGTAGTTTGTGATGGAGCCACTGTTGTTTTGTGTGCTGTAGGAACTACATTTTGCATGGTGTTGAGATAAAATTAAATCTGTAAGTGTTTTCAAAGTAAAGTTAAAACACAGGCAGAGAATGGCGCCGACGGCCGTATATTTATGCCAGACTGATGGCTGTAAGTCAGTTTGCACCTGGAAAGTCCTTCTGCTGGTCATTCTGAAAAAAACGATTTCCGTGATTGACTTCGATCCTAGAGCCAATGCTGAATAGGTATCCAACTGTGGTGTTCACAGCGTGCTTCGTAGGTAGTAACATTAATATGTCACCTTGATGCAGTATTGCCAAAGTTAACGTCAAAATCCCAATCAAATGCAGTACAGATCTTATTCAAGTTTCCTCTTTCTTTTACAACAAAGTTCACTTCCTACTCTTTTCTTTCTTTATTTTTAACTGTTTCGCCATCTCTCCAATCTACCTACACCATAAGGACGAGCGGACATTGGCTGCGAACCTTTAAAACAGGAATATTCTTTTGTAAGATTCGAGGTTTTCATGGCGGTGTCTATAAAGAAAGCAGTCTTCTGGGATGTGGCGCCTTGTAGATAGTGTGTTAACCGACGTTTCGGAGGAACATATCGCCTGTCTGTTGCACCTGCTCACGCTGGTTAGTTCGGGATTTCTTCTTTTCTTCTATCCTGAAGATGAAGGCGATACATTCCTGCGAAACGTCGGTTAATACAATATCTACACGGCGCCACATCCCAGAAGACTACTTTCTTCAGGAATATTTCCTGTTCATCCCCCATTAGAATGTCCTCTCATTAATTTTCTTGTACTTCATCTTCTCCCCCTTAAGCTCTGTGCGTTCATGAGAGTCTTAAACGATATGTGAATATGCACAAAGCTCTTTTAGAGATAATTAGTATTGCTCTTTCGTTCAACTGCATGAATAATTCATCCTTGATTCAATATGATTTTGTGAGAGCAATTAAATAGAAAATAAACATTTCTCTAAATATGATTTATTTTTCTGTACGTACAATATCCTCTTCTTCCGATTTCTCTCGATAAAATCCTGCGTGGCGGAAAGGAATTGTTTGTTTGGCGGCGGACGAGAGTTTGGCGAAGAGAAATACGATGTTATCTTGCAGAAAGAAGGTACAGAACTTCTCCGAATTCAGTGTCGGGTTATCTCAGTCATAAAATTAGAAAGTCTCCATTGGAGAAACGAAACGCTTTGACGCTGAGGAAGGAAGTAGTATCTGTTTTGAAACAGCTATCAGATAAACTCTAAGGAAGTGTATACCAATGGAAGGCGTGAACTGATAATGTGGGTTCGCCGAAAGTATTGAACATTGCGCTTTCATAACGGTGAATGACTTTAATAGGTGAAAGCATTCTCTTATCGATTCACAGCCCTGGGAATACACACTCCCCCTCAGTCAGTAAACCCGACGTGTAGTTGTATATGAGAAGCAAATTTTCAGAACCTGAAATTTTCGTTCCATTACTTCTTAAGCTACAGGTACGACAGAAACGGATATCTCTAAAATAAATGAGATGGTTGTTGAAACAAAAGGAGCCTGGGTAATGCAGTCGATATAGCGACTTGCTATGGGCTGGACGGCCGAGGGGGCTGGAGTTCGAGTTCCGGTAGGGTAAAGAATTTTCTCTTCTCCACGTTGTCCAGACCGGCTCTGGGGTCCACCCATCCTCCTATCCAATGGGTACCGGGGGCTCTTTCTGCGTGGATAAAGCGGTATGGGTGTGAAGCTGACCACTTACCTTCAGCTAGTGCCGAGGTCAAGAAAATGTGGATCTATACATCCACTCACCCATACGCCTTCATGACGTAATGCTTATTTCGTTGAGCAGAGGGACAACTTTACCTTATTGAAAAAAAAAATTAAATATAAAATACTCACGCTTTTTCCCTAGAATATGGAAACGTAGAATATTAAGTTGGTGACGAGTTTATGGGCTGGACGACCAAACAATCGGGTTTCTATTCTTGGCACGAGTGAGAGACCAGCGTCCATTGCCCGGGGTAATGCATCAGGGGCTGAGGTTAAGCATACTCGGAAATATACATAAATTCGGCCCTTCGTCCTCATAGCGTGGTGCTTAATTAAGTACAGGGACTTGCCTTTCCCGAGGCTATAATGAAATTTCATATTTAAATAAAGAAAACCATTTCGATAAATAGTCGATATATCTGCTTCTCATACGTGCTACATGTTCACCCATGTGACTCTTCAAGACGCAAATATTCTAAAAACATCTGGCGAAGAGCACACCTCGTGAAGTTATTCATGACGCTACGTTTCAATTTGGATTTACATACAGCGGTACCCCTAAGCTCAGTTTTATCTTGCGTCACATTTTATGCGGAAGGGGCGGAAAACATGGTGCACACAGAAATTAGTTTTCACAGCCATTTCATAACACGCCTCAAGATTGTGTATTGTTCTCTACAGATTGTGTGACTTGTTTCTTAGCAACGATGCTGTGATGTGACATGTTCACTTTCCGAAACACAGTACTGTGGAGTCAAATGGCGGTGTGTCGGGCGGGTTGCCTCTTCTAATAAGCATACAAATTGCAACTAGAAAGTATGTCCTCAAGCTAAAGGGAAACGTGCGAAAGAAAAAGAAAAGAGGAACAAGTAATGGAAAGTAAGAGAACAATGAAGCAGCCGCTTGTTTGTGTCGTCACAATTTGTGATGTTACTGGACACGCGGTGCCTCTCTCTTTGCAGACTTTGATGATTTTCCTTTCTTTAATGAGTTTCTGTTCGTTGAATTTTAATACTAATTAGCTCTCCAATTTACTCTTTATGAACACAGTCACTTTGTAATTGAACCTCACCAGCTCTGCTGAAGTGGGTGTATTTAGTTAATTCAGTAAGATAACACGCTAATATAAAGGAGATATTTATTGCCAATTTTACTCATAGTAATACACCATCTAGATCTGTGGTTCCCTGACCTCCCCCTTGGTTATTCTCAAACCCTCATGTCCC
>NW_019734354.1:1222209-1301373 GCF_002891405.2 Cryptotermes secundus
GTGTTAACTTTGTACTTGGCTACTGTGCTGTTAAGTTTGCACGTAAATAAACACCAATTGAATTATTATTATTATTATTATTATTATGGCTTTGTTGTTTCTTGGCCCCATTTTCAGTTTCTTGATCCTATACACAGTCAGTAGGACTCCTTGGACGGGGGATCAGCCCGTCGCAAGGCCGCTACCTACACACAGAACAGCACAAACACAAAATAAACACACACAATACAGATATCCATTCCTCAAATGGAGTTCGAAACCACGATCCCAGCCTTTGAAGGATAGAAAACAGTTCATGCCTTGGACAGAGCGGCCACCGTGACCGGCATGTTATTTATATTGTTAGAGTGAAAAATATTGTTTATGATCAACTAAATCGTAATTTGGCACCGTAAAACCAGCGAAACATTCAACATTTTGAAGCAGAAATTCTGCACAGTGTTTTCCGTTTGACGAAAGAATAATGCTGGCAAATGCTGAAATCAAATTGCTCTTTGTTTAGGTCTGTGTTAGCAGTTCTGACATCTGAAAAAAGAAGAGATGACCAAATATAGGTAAAAATGATTGTTTCAACTGAATCTGACATCAAGAATTTATTTATTTCTTACGGCCTCATGGAGCAAAAATGGGCGCTACCCAAGTTGGGAACCACTGGCATAGATTAAAATTTTCGTTATGATTAATTAAGGTCTCTGGCGTAAAGGCGTACGGGGAAGTGGATGTTCAACTCCTCGCGTTCTCGCCTCGGCACTAGACGGAGGCGTCTGGCCAGCTGAACTCCCCACAGAACATCATCCCGGGGCAGAACACCTAGAGGTCACTGGGTAGAAAGTCATATCGAGCCAAAAGGCAAACTTGAAACAATACAGAAGAGGAATATTTCCGATCCTGCTGGGATTTAAACCATGGTCCTCCAGGCTGTAAGAAAGTTACTACACTGACCGAGCTACCCGGGTTGCATACTGCATACTATGCCTATCCGCATCTTGTTGGACGGATAGCCCATACAGATTCAATTGCTGCCCCGTATTTTATTGTGAGAGTCCACTGAAATTGTCTCCCATAGCTTATTATTGTATTATATATTACAATATAAACACAGTACTCAAACTGTTTCGTGAAAACTGTGTGTGCTGCATTACAGTGGCCGGAAGTGTTCTACTTTCATGTAAAATTGGCTGATGATTAATAAAATATGCCACAGATAAATTCGCAAATAACTGAATTCTCAAAATGAATCTTCCATGTAATGCAATCAGGGTTGTCTACGGACCGATACTTAACTGTAAATGGAGTTTGATTGTAGGATGTTTAGAGAAGCGAATATTATTATGCTTGAGCTGCTTAGCCATCAGCCAGCGTCATTAGGAATCCTTTGCATAGGCTGAAAGGATGATCAGGTGATTTCTTGCTTCATTCATCAAGGAAATATGATTAATGGCCGATAATGATGTGAACGTGGCCATTCATTAATTTTCATGTCGTGTGTTACAGGAGGCCATGGACAAGCTGCACTGATGCTCCCTGGGAATCGCTTAGACGACGATGCTATGACCAAAAGCTTACGGGATTGCTGACGAAGCGAAAAACGTCAAACAAAGCCCTCCCTCCATCCTTACTGATAATGTCGACCTGAAACACATCAGAGGGGAACTCAAGTCTGCTGCAGACGATGTAATGTCAAAGATATCCTACAGTAAAGCGAGTATTCTTCCCTTACTTTCGGGGTAGTTCCCACAGTCTGTCTTTTGTATATGCTGCTGGTCCTTGTCAGCGCAGTCTTTTTCTGGTCCGAGTCCCTTGGTACTCGAGACCATATATTACTGTCTCAAATCTGAGACTTCCCTTTTCGTCGCCTCCTACGATTCGCAGGGTCATGGTGGAGGTATTCGACCCCGCCTCCACACGGTCCTGATGATTGCCCCAGACCTCACCGTCATAACATCTCGGCAAAAACCCCATAGAAAACACAGTTATTCTATTGTTGCCTGCGTGTATATTGCAGGCGTTATCTAGCAACAGCCGCTGTTTACCAGACGTTACAGAGTCGCCGCTTAGCAGCAGGTCTTTATCGCCATAATCTAAAACAATTCTGAAGGGGTTTGATTGTGTTAGATCACAATTAGAATTACTGGATTTCTGGACTTCATGGGTTCATTTTCGATATCCTCTTCCACTTACTTCACGAGCACGTCCACAATTGTTTCTGTCTATTTTCTATTCCTTATCTCCCACTGAAAAAAAAAATTCTGACTACAGTGATTTATACCAGGGGTCTCCAAACTTTTCGAAACGCGGGCCACATTAGCTAATTCAGCATTTTCAACGGGCCGGATGAAATCACATCACGGGCCGTAGTTTGGAGACCCCTGGCTTATACAGATCTGAACGTTCAAAACGTTGCTGTGCGAGGGTGCAAATGGATGAAGCCATGACACTGAGTGTAACACTTGTGCAACCTCTTACGTAACCGCTGATAACTCAAGTCCTATGGCGTGTCTTATATTAAACATTATATATAAATGAAAGCGTAAATACTGCTCTTTCCAAAAATGATGTTTATTTTATTCAACAAAAATTGCAGGTTGTTTAAACAATTACACAAAACACGTAATAATTTTCCTAATTATACAGACTTTCAACCGCCTGCCACAGCTAAACCGTAAGAGATGGATCCGGACATATTGGGAGTGAAATACGTTAATACACGTAAATGTGACATTCTCAAAAATGCAATCCGTTTTGGTCCTTCATTTACGGTTTAGAAGTTATGACCACTTGTTTGTAACAAATACGGCTAATTCAATTCCTCTCTTAGTAGATGACGCAATACTGTCTAGTGTATTCTCGTAACGCGAGCAGTAATTAATGGGTTCCGGGTAAAATGAAGCGATTTATTGGATATTCACCAGGCGGAACTACAATTAGTTTTAACACAATTACTCTAACTATAACACTTCGTAACTACGAACCATGATAACACTATAAAGGTTACTGTAACTGTACCACGTAAAATAAAGACTTCACTTCTGAATTCTTCTTTTGACTTCTGTTTGTCTTCTGTCGTATTATGTTAGGTTACTCAGTTCTCTATTTGAGGTAAGTTCTGGTCGAACCGTATGGTCCGTTGCCGCATGAACAACCTTTACCTATCCGTTTTAACGGAAACGTTTCTCTGTGCGTTACCTAGGAATCTACGTTTCTCTATGCAATGCCTTGTTTCTTTAGTCGCATTCGTTGCTTTGGAAACATGATTACCGAGCCGTTGTCTAGCAATGGGCGCCTGGCTCGGCCTCCACTATTGCGGCTTTTAGACGTCATGTCACAATATTTTAGGCAAGCTGCCAGCTCATGACGTCACGCAATGATAAGATGTCCGCTGGTAATAGCCGTGCTGCATAAATGCGAGAGTAGAGAGAACAGAGCGGTTAGAAGAACGTAATTGTAATAATGTATCCAAACAAACAAAGTTAAATGCCAAACGACAGCGTGAATATAGAGAAACATATAGAATCGTATCTGCTGAATACATGCCTGATTAGAGAAAAAGCAAAGCTTAGGAAAATAAAACGACACAAACATCTACGTCAACTGACTCTACACCAGCTCCAATTATATACAATTATATTTAAGCCAATTAATACTTTCAAAAGAATTTTATTGGCAATCTATTTGGTTATGCCTGCCACATACGTATGTGATAGATTGTGGTACACAAATGATTTAAAACAAGTAAAATAAAAACATAAATTTATTGGCTCCAGTTTCCAGATATGGATGTTGCTCAGTTTAAGGCATGTGTAACGCGTACAGCAAGACTAGATAGAGCTCAAGTACCTAGTCTATCAAGAAGCAACGGCTTTACGTATTCTTTAGTCATTTATTCCAACACAAATCCCAATTTAATAACGTTTTTATCGTTAATCTTGGGAACCGAGGTTCCCCACTCATTTTGTTGACTGACTTGGGGTATCCTGTGATTGGATTATCCTCTTCTAACGAACTCAGCTTGGGAGGTGCCTTCACACAATTTCACCTGATGAAGGAAACGAACACACTTTCCGAAACTCTGTTTTCTATCCACAGTATTAGATGATGGACAAATTCTAGAAGCTCAATAATACTAAGTGATTTCATATAAGTTAATAGCACTATGCAGACCTACCAAATGAAGCGGTTCATTTAACACGCTTGAATGATTCACCTGATTACTGTATGTATGTGCGAGTGAGTGTTATGTCTGGGTGGATCAAGAGATGAATGGGGGAGAATCAACGAATAAGTAAACTGAAGAGAGAATCTTCAACTTTATACTACTTGAAACATTATTATGGCACAATCTTGTACCTGCTAACTCAAGTTCGTATCTTGTTTGTGTTTCGCTTCATGTATAACTGCTCCCGGCATCGTTTTACGAATGGTCGAGTACAAAACTAGAATGCACAATTAGTACCACTATCACGGTAAAAATATATTTTTTAATTTAATATTGTACTGGTTGTAGTTAAAACAGACCGTACATATTATCAACTGTAATTTCGAAAATATGTTTTTAGATTAGAGCTGTGAAGGGTTCTGAAGGTTGGTATCTTACTTACTTAGGATTCTTATAATTCAATTCACTTCTTTATTATTTATGTGCTGAGCCAACAGCCACAAGGCTTATTACAGACACAGCACAGTGTAGATAAAAGTAATTACATAATGGACAATACAACATAAACTCAAAGACAAATTAAAAGTAAGCACTGGAGGAGAAATGCATTAATGCAGATAAGGAAACAAACAAACAAACAAACAAGCAATAATAATAATAACGGTAATACTACATAGCTGGACAGTGATTTTTTTTATATAAATCAGATATATCCCATCTATGTTCGCGAAGGAAGACCTGCATTTTTTCGAACTTCCAACTTAACATTATATTACCCCACTACATTTAATTTTGACTTGATTAGGCGGAAAAGTACATTTGAGACCACTGCAGTGGATGATGCCGTTCTTACTGTATAAGGCTCGAAGGAAACACAACAAAATACTTGCAATATTACTCGGAAATAACTGAAAGATACAAGGTTTGTAAACTACAGCGAATTTCCAACAAATTACAAAGGTAAAGTGAGTTTTTGCCGGTCACGGTAGCCGAGCGGTCTAAAGCATGTACTGTCTTCGTCGGCTTGAAAAACCGGGATCGTGGGTTCGAATCCCACTCAGGGCATGGATGTTTAGTTTGTGTGTGTGCGTTTTTCTGTGTTTGTGTACAGGTAGAGGCTTTGCGACGAGCTGATCACCCTCCCAAGGATTCCTACCGAATGTGTAAGATCTAGAAAAACCTAAGTGAAAGGAGAAGTTCATGGAGGTAGGCCTAGGCCCACTGGGGCTGTAGTGCCAAGGAAATAAAAGTGAGGTTTTATTCTGTCGGACTGAGCTGAGGAAACAGTGATTAGACGAAAGAGATGAGAGTTGCGGGATCGAGTGTAGGTGCCTTCTGTGCTTGCTTGACGCTGCATCTGCTGTAGATAACTGTTTGCTACTATGAGCAGTATCGCATGCTGCAGCCTTGCTATTAGGTTAGTAAGTAGCTTACTGGACGGCAGAACCTGTTAGCTTATAATAACCTTCACTAGCCCCAGTATCCTCTCCCCTTTCTACTACTATGATCGAACTCTTAACCTCACAAGTATTCCACTAGTTACCGTTGGCACTATGCACCAATATGATCAGTAAATTTTCCAAAGGATATATTTGTCACGTGTATCGTTGATTACAGACGGGGTTCGGATTGATAATTGGATTTATTAACAATCTACAAGTCGTAACTACAAACAATTATTGCATTAATGCTGATTTATGCAATTTACGGTTCACCGTTGCACACGCACTAGGATTCTGCTTCTATTAGTCGTCTCCTAGCAACGGATCTCAACACAGTAATTAGTACTTCAAATCGCTATGAAGTCTTCTTGCTACTTCGTCTTCAATCAGTCTGGAACCAAAAATTCTTCTGGAGTCACTCCTCTAGAGTGACTGGCTTCTGTTTCGGTTCTCCAGCTTTAGCCTTCGCACGGATCTACGGAGAATAACGCTTCCCCTAATTCCTCTGTTGTTGTTTGCATAATTGTTGCTATGCTGACGTTGCGTTTCTACTCCATTATTGCGCAACTGTTTACTGCGCCGTAACTTAACAACACACATCTCTTCTGGTTAAACTATTCAGACACTCAGCAGACGTGCCACATGTTAAATAGCAACGAAACTCGAAACATCATAGCAAGATTGTGATCCTACAAAACGCTCTTTCTGAAGCCGAAACACTGTGTCTTGTAGGCAAGGCAGCCAAATGTAGCTAACAGAACACAGCCGTCGCTAAGCTCTTACGCACAAACAGTGATGACGACGCTTTGTTAATAAACTGGACAGTAATTTCCAATCTGAGGTCAAGAAGTAGCCAACTCCAGAAGACTGAGAAAACAGAGTTATTTGGATAGCGACCAAACTGAAGTACAGGTATAACCTCACATGGATTTGTAACACAAAATCAATGATAAAAGAAATATATATACAGGATGTCCCAGGAGTTTAGTGTCATACTTCAGGAGCGTATTGATGGTTCCCTATAGAACAACTTTGAAATAGGAACACATGTCCGTAAACGTAAAATAGCAGCGCTAGGGCGGCATTTAATATCATTCTGTTTAAACTTGGCGCCTCAATGTCGAAGAGCATGCACAGGCATATTACCCTCTTCAAACTCTTAAGACTCACCTGCTATAGCATATGTTGGAAATGGCGCCCTCCATTTTCAATGCATGCTTTACATCGACGAAAGAAACTTTGGCGCACCCTTTCAAATATTCCAGGTGTCTCACGGATCACGTCACATGCAACAAGTATTCTGGCCAACAGCTCGAATTCATTATCCACAGTCGTGTCGTAGATCAGGCTTTTCACATGGCCCCAGATGAAATAGTCCAGAGGTGTCAAGTCTTGGGATCGGGGTGGCGAAGGCACTGGGCCTCCTCTTCCTATCCAACGGCCATGAAAAGCAGCGTCCAGGTAGTCTCGTGATACAATGCTGAAGTGTGCCAGTCTTCTAGCAAAGCCAGAAGGATACGTTCCAGGAACATTTTGCAAAATGGCCCATTGAGTCGCGGTGGTACGAAGAAAGGCCCAATCAAGTGATCGCCAATGATGCCTGACCAGGAATTGACAGAAAATTGCTCCTGGTGGTAACCAACTACAGTAACGTTGGGGTTTTCGTCAGCCCAAACGTGGCTGTTTCGACAGTTGAACCAGCCATCCCATGTAAACTGCGCTTTGTCTGTGAAGAGCACGCGATTCAGGAAGTTGGGCTGATGTAAACACTGGTTCAGTATCCACTGACAAAATTGAACTCGTGGTACGAAGTGAGCTGGACCTACGTCGTGTACTGGCGTTGGATGATACGGATAAAGTTGTTGGTCGTGCAGGATCCTCCAAACACTTGATTTTGATGTCCCCACAATCTTGGCAACGGCGCGAGTGCTGGTGGATGGCTGCTCCTCTTTGCAATGCAGTTAGATACTGAGGCGCCAAGTTTAAACGAAATGATTTTAAATGCCGCCCTAGCGCTGCTATTTTACGTTTGCGGACATGGGTTCCTATTTAAAAGTTATTGTATAGGGAACCATGAGTACGCTCCTGAAGTGTGGCACTAAACTCCTGGGACACTCTGTATATATATGAAAATACACGATACGTAAGAATTTAATGACCTTTTTAACACTTGTAAAATAACAATTAAATTGCAATATGTCACGGATAAGAAAGTTCAAACTATAATTTAAACGAAAATTTTTGGAGTTTCAGATTCAAACACCAATGATTATGAAGTGTACTGTCTTCTGAGACGTAATGCTGTGCGGTCCAGTAGAAATTCACCGACGTTTCAGGAGATAAAATTACCTCCATTTTCCGAGTCGAAGTGTAAGACAGTAAGAGGCATGCGGGAATAAAAACCGTGCCGTCTGCTTCATGCTGGATCTTTCCTGCCCTACTCTACAACCTTTAAGATGGAGGCAGTATGTTCCTTCGAAACATATGCAAACATGAACCTGACGACAAGGTGTAATATCCCAGAAGACGGCATTCATAAACTAAATGATTCTTAACATATAAAACCTAAAACGGCTTACATAGTTTGTGACCTGCGCCCTTGATAACGACCCTAGGATCGTAACAGTATGTCTGGCTTAATTAAATTATAGACTAATTAAGAAATATAATTGGATAGTAATATAATCTCTCAGTCAAGTGAAAATACGACGATACGATTACAAATCTGTATATGTCTGCATTGATTTAACCTTTAGCTCGAGAGTGAATAAATCAATATTCTCGTAATGCATCGGCATGGAATCGACACTCCGTCCATTCAGGTGAAAGTGTCTCCTGGTCTCCTTTCAATACGATTAATTTCTTCACTCAAAGAGACTGCGTTTCACAAATGCACAAAAAACATAGTCATCCTCTTCCTTTTATTCTTCGGCCTGCAGGTCTGTAGTTCGAGGTAAAGCATCTTCGACCAGTTCTCTATTGTACAGTAACATTATGCTTCGACAGGTACTAATGTCTGCTACCTCAGTACCTGCGTCAAATTTCTCGAGTATTTCAGCATTTTGCTTTCGTCTTACTCTATATATCGAACTTCGTGTTACTTTTTTGTCTTCTACTGTTTCCTCTCTCCTTTCCTTTCGCAACTTACGTGCCTCCCTACTGAGTCTCCTGACTAATATCCATATTTGTCACTTTGTCATTATGTCGTTTCCATGCAAACAAAAGCCACAACATAGAGCCACACGGTGGAAGCACAAACGGCAGTGTTTCAGTCGGCATCAATGCTATAGGCTGGATTCTGTTGAAAAATGACACCCCTAGGCCAATGCTCATTTTAGCTGGCTGTCTTTCCCTAACTATCACACAAGCATTAAGTAAAATCGTAATTTAAAAGTGTCCCTCAAAAGTTGCAGTGCAAAAAGTAGATTAATTGGCAGGTCATATCCAAGAGTCATAGATAGAAATGGGAACTGTAGAAGATTTCCCTTTGAATTTTTAAAGCTAATTCCAGTAAGTAAGTTTTGAGGTTTTCACGGCGATGAATATGAAGAAAGTCGTCTTCTAATTCCAGTAACTTTGTACAATGTCTAATGCGTACTTTTGACATCTTAACTCCTGTACCTCCACAGGACAGGATAAAAAGGAAAAACGGGCATGTATGGGTTTCTGGATCGGTGTTCAAACTCACGACCTCAGTGTTCTTAGGATCCAATGCAGTCCCCCAGGTCCCCTTTACTGCTACATGTATTTAATATAAATTTCATTCAGAACCATCAACACAAATGTTTTATTTAATCTACTATATATTTCGACCGTACTAATGGGCCATCCTCAGATGGTACAATATTTAAGCAATAATTAGTGAATTTTCAATTTTCAATTGATAGTTGTGTTTATGGCCTTGTATAGCATTTCTAACTGTAAAACCACAACAGAATGGGCACGACAAAAATACGTATTTAGGCACACATATTATTTTTCTTAGCGTCCCTCCATATCCAGGCAAGTGAAATGTTCTAACTATCGATACTAGTGCGGAGGGAGCTTCCGGCAAACAAGGAAGAGGCGTTCTTGAAAAAATCGCGTTAAGGGGACAAGAATTTCTCTTGAGAAATAACTTGATTTAATGGAGAAAGCACGGATATGTTGACTTTAGCAAAAAAGTTAGTTGTCAGTTGAAATTATCCCCAATTTAAAAACCGTAATAAACCGATTGTTGCTGTCAGAACTCGTGTTAGACGGGTACTTCAGTTAGTCTGTCTAGCACATGTCACAAGTTCCTCCTTATGAATGCTTTTGTTTTCGTTCCGTAACAAAGGATAAGCATTGTTTGAAGTACCCCGTGGCTGGCAAGAAGCCCTGGATCCATTTACATTGTTCTTCATTGTGTATGCATAGCACAGCCATCTTCATCTTCTGCAGGACGCGAGTTAGATGTTTCGAAATATTAATTTTGTATCTCATCATCCCTACATTCCTCGGGAGACGTAATGACTACAGGGTAGAACTGTTATAACCAATAAGGAGCATACACGATGTCCAGTTTCAATCTAGCGAGCTATTCTGTCCCAAAGGAATTTAATATGAAGAAGATTCAGCGAATACATGACAAGGAATATGAAGACATTTCAAGAGAAGTGAACATAAGCTCGGACGGAAACGAAAACACTTAAGCTGCGTTAGGAATGCAAAGAGGGGTTAGCCCCTGCGGACTGCCGAACAACTGGCCTTCGGAATGTGCCCCGTTCGAATCTCGGCTATGATAATACCGCCATTCATCATCCTCTCATATCATTCTAGGCTCAACACCCCCAGCGAATGGAAATTCAATTCTCACTCAAAAACTCTACCCCTGTATTTTCACATCTATTTAAATGTCGTGGCTGCCGTATATACTGGGCAGAGGACGGACACAATAAATTTCATAATATGTCTGAGTATGCTCTACTGGAACTTCGGGAGAAAGCAGGAAAGAGGAATAGAAATTTCCTTTATGAACACTGGATCTGGCAGAATGTAAACACTTATTGCAGAGAACGTGATATAGCCCATGAAAATGCGTATAAAACGATGGGATTGTCCCTGAGATTCGTATGAAGGAGTGGAGGCAG
Source organism: Cryptotermes secundus (assembly GCF_002891405.2). NCBI lineage: Eukaryota > Metazoa > Arthropoda > Insecta > Blattodea > Kalotermitidae > Cryptotermes > Cryptotermes secundus. The sequence continues at coordinate 1,232,919 of NW_019734354.1, forward strand.
TACTCAAAGCAGTCTTAATCTCTGAATTACAGATGAAGATGTGTGATCAGCTTGAAACTTAGGTCACTTTACACCTGCTACCACTGAAGCGGGGGTGTCCCGACTGCACACAGTGGTAGAGGGGACAGTTCTTTTCCCTCCCGGGAATCGATCGCCCACAGTCCAGCCACTTGTTCCATATATTATTATTATTGCTTACTTACTCATGGAGCTAAGCCCTTCTGGAGGAACCGTCAATTCTGCAGCTACTCAAGAATTTCCCAGCATTTTATGGAACCCGAAGGTTTATTACTGTGTTCACAAGAGCCACTGGTCCCTATTCTGAGCCAGATCTACCCAATCCACACCACACCATCCCATCCTATCTCTCTAAGATCCATTCTAATATTGTCCACCCACCTACGCGTCCACCTACGCGTTGGTATTATTATTATTATTTAACTGCAAGTGGGTTTTCACCCGGTGGCAGTGGTACTATAATAAGACAACAGACAAATAACGTACATAAACACGTTTAAACAAAACACAACACACAAACACTACAAACACAACTACTATAAATGCAACTTTGTAGTTTCCGCTTTTCAGAGGTGGATATAATAGAATTGACCAAAGATATTACGAAATTTAATCCGTACTCTTGCTAATATGTACGGTAGTCACGGCTATTAAAGCGGTGTGCAAGTGCTGAAATAGAGTTTTCTAATACGATTTGAATGTCCTTTCGCAATTTTTCCATAAAATAGGGTGATTAAATTTCAAATTCTCAGTTTTAGTGCTTCTGCTTCCTTGCAGCTTTCGCAGTGGATGTGCCTATTGTGATACTGAGAAGCAACGCAAACACATTCCGGGAGAAGAACGAGAACATTTTCTTCAATATAATTCAGGTTAATAATAATAACAATAATAATACACGTACTTCCTCAGTAGAGAAGGTGGCATGAGACAATATATTACGACATAAGCGCAAATAGTCACGCGTCTTCAGGGGGTGACAGTATAACCCGGACAGAACACTACACAGAATAAGAGACGCTTGGCATGACAAAGTGCGACGTATCGTTTTCATAATGGCAGGCGATTTGTATTCTTACGCCACGGAATTGCACTCTGGCACGGCCGAGGCAGATGCCCACTCCACTCGGCAGTCTGCATCCCTGCAGCACAGCTAGAGTGACGTCATCACTCATAAGGCGCATGAGACCCACAGCTGCGTAGCTCCGAGGAGCCGCGCTTCTGTAGTCTCCAGTCGTAGGTTCATACCCAAAGTAGGACGTGGTCATAGTAAATAGCTGATCATATAAGAACAAAATAAAAATAGAAATTGTAAGATCAGAATTTGGATATTTCTCATTAATATTAAGGTAACTGGATTGGTCATGTTTTACGCAGAAACTACCTTCTAAAAGAAGCATCGAAGGAAAGATAGATGGGCGGATAGAAGTGACAAGAAGACGAGGAAGAAGACGTAAGAAGATGCTGGATGACCTTGGGGACAGAAGAGGATACTGTCATTTAAAGGAGAAAGCTTTAGATAGCATTAAGTGGAGGAATTGTTTTGGAAGAGGCTGTGGACCTGTCGTCTGACAGATTACTGATGATGATGATGATTGAGGTAGATAATGTTGGCGAGAAATGGAAGGAGCATCTCCAAAGAATGGATGGATTTCGGATTACTAAACAGGCAATGACTTACAAATAATACGACAAAAGGAATGTGGGAAAACAGAGGTAGAGGTGGAAAGAGTCATGCATAAGTATCCTAATCCTTGGAGTGGAGGAGGATAAGGAAATTAATTAATTAATTAATTATGTAAATTATTTAAAGAAATGTTGGAAAATACCAAGTAAAAATCGGATGCGGGGGGGAGGCAAGATGTTATGACACAAAAACGAGGAACTGGGAATAGAGAAATAGAAATACCGTTGTTATTGTTGTAGTAGTGGTAGTGGTAGTGGTGGTGGTGGTGGTGGTGGTGGTGGTGGTGGTGGTGGTNAATTTATATCAGCAATGTAAGAGTTAGTGTTTTTGAGAAGAAATTTTTGCTCTTCAAACCATTAGGTCCTGAATATTTGTATTCATATTCCTTACATACATCTGGGTTGAAAACATATAATTTCGCTCTTAAACTGCGGAATGATTTCACAAATTAGGCAATAGCTAATACATTCAGAAGATCAATGTGCAATTTATAAACTGAAAGTCGTCGTTCCCTTTATTATATGCCCCTAATTTTCTGAATTGTGTGTGTATTGGGCGCGCACGCACACGCACGCGCACGCACGCACACACACACATATATATATATACGTATATATATACATTGTCACGATTTATGGGTGTGATTAATAAGACGGGTTTTTGATTGGTTCTTGGATTTATTGATCAGTCCGTACACAAACGCCCGTAATCACAATAAATTACAGCATGTAAGAAGATAAAGTTGTCCCTGCGTTTAACTAATTAAGCACTACGCCATGAAGGCATATGGGGGAGTGATGTATAGATCCATATTTTCTTGCTCTGGGCATTAGCTGGAAATGAGTGGTCACCTTCACGCCCCTGCCGCTTTGAACCTGGAGCCCATTGGATAGGAGGCTGGGTAAACCCCAGAGCCAGTCTGAACTGCGTGGAGAAGAAAACATTCTTGCCCCTACTGGGGCTCGACCTCCAACCCCTCGGTCTTCCAGTCCGTAACCAGTCGCTATACTGATTTTACTATCCCTGCTCCTATAAAATAAAATATTTCACAATGAATCTGCATCCGAACCCTTCTTGTCTGCCCAGGACTCACTCAATTCTGATCGGGACTGCCACTTACTCTCCCTGATCTTCGACTCTGACCCTGCTACTCCGAATTCCCAACTTGGTTCCCTCTTATATAAAGTCGGGACGGACCTACAGAGAAAACGCCTTTCGATCTCGTATCCAAGAAACGCCTGTTTATTACACAGCGACGGGTTGTTTCCAAGAATCCATCTCCACAGAAAGGTGTTTACCAACTCATTCCCTAGCAACGGTTCTACACGTCACAAAATATATGGCCTAATATTTTCATAATTTGGCGAGGAGGGCAAATCCGAGGAAAACCGAGGAAATGAATAGGTTCAGAGAAGACACGCACTATTTACGGTTCTGGGTGGTGACATTTTATGACATATTTAATCCTTAAAACACAGTGGTTCGTATACGTACCATCTGCTTCAAACTGAAGACTCTGCTTCATGGCCATCTGTGCACTTTCTGGTTCTGTATGATTCTCAGGATAAATAGCAAGTACTCGTATTTAGATAAACAGCTTCACCCTGTCTGACTTACTGGTACATTGTCAGGAGGTAAACTCTACTAAAATGCTATAACAGAGCATATGAAGAAGTGTGTATAAGGTTTTGTCTGCTGCAAAGCCCGATTCTTCTGTGATCTGATTTCATTCAGTGTGTGGTAACGACAAAGTTCAGAGACGAACAGTGCGCATTCAGTAATATTAATCCAGAAATAANACTTAAACACGCCTGACAAATAATTGAATTATTGTGCATCGTGTACTCTACTGCGACAAGATGGAGATGCAGCAGATGACTGAAATGCTGGCTAAATTAGACGCCGATAGAAAAACGGACAAGGAAGAAATGAAGGCCGATAGAAGGAAAGANATAATCGTTTCCTCTATTAGGCTTGTTGACACTTAATATGGACGTAAGAAAATAATATCTTTTTTCTTAAGTCCTCCCACACACCATTTTCTTGGTTAATATTGTAACACCTTATTGGAATCCTGTCAGAGCAAATCATGTCAGTGTTTTCTTTTCAGTTTTTTTTCCGTATTGTTCTATAATTTCTGTTACTTGAGAACTTTGTGAATAGCTCATAATTTCCTAATTGCATTCATAATCACAGAGGTTACATCTTGTTGTCCTCTGTATGAGCACGTAGACGATAGACAACGTCCAGATCTCTCGGTAATCCGAATGCCCATATTTCCTGTATTTGACTTTGTATCATTAAAGATTACCTTTAAGATTTTCCTACTAAACGTTGTTGCGAAACGACCAGACTCAAACATGTGTCCTTACCCAGAAAACCACAATATGGGTGTAATTGTCAAATCTGTATTTTCAGTTCAATGAAACTATTATTCTTCAAACAAGCTATACACTCATTCATAAACTCCGGTTACTAGTTCTGCTTTTTTAACTTACTGCCTGCAAGTTTGTAACGAAAGCCAAGTATCAATTTCGGTTGTGAGTTGTGTGTTCAAGGATTTCAGGTTATTGCTGCAGCCACAGATCAAGTACGGAATAGAGAACACCTATTATTAGATCTGACCTCTCCACATCCACTTGCCTTACCTTAATTATGCAGAGGGAATTGCTTCTTGGCCAAAGACTGGAAGCTTCTAACTAAGTGGGGTCTCTGCACTAATAGGAACGAAGTGGAGGGGAGGCCCATCTGCTTGTACTTGCAAGTGGAAATGCCTTTGTATCGTTGCCCTTGGTGCAGTAGAGCTAAATGTTTCCTAAAATGGACAGTGTAATGGTCGAGGTCAGGCAGTTCTACACGCCAATTGCCCCGTGCTCAATTCGTTGCAGAATATGACATGCTTTAGCAACCTTTAGTCTCCTGAGAAGGCTGCTATGAGAAATTTTGTAGTCAGAGGCATTTTTGGGGGGCAGATTAACCTTCCACTAATCATTTGTAGGGTTAAAGGCAAAGTTGGACCGTCCCTAATTGATTAAGCACTTGCCATGAAATCATATGGAGGGAGTGGAAGTATAGCTCCACTGTTCTTGACCTCGACACTAGATGGAGGTGAATGGTCATCTTCATGCCACCAATAATTTACCTCCGTAGAAAGAGCCCCTGGTACCCATTGGATAGGAAGATGGGTGGGTCCTAGAACTGGTCTGAGCGCTGAGGAGTAGGGAGACGTCTCTTGTATGTGTCAGGAATTCAAATTCGCCCGTCGAGCCCGTAGTTCATTGCTATACCGACTGAGCTATTCCAATGATATGCAAGGCTACCAACATTTACACACTAAGCCTATTAATTAAAATCTCAAAATTGGGAAAGTAATTTGAGGGGGCAGTGAAAAGTGATGACGTTGATAGGACAAAAGAAATGTCCTCTTCTATGGACATTGGTGGGATTGGAACTTTCGGTACCCCTAGCATGTATATTAGGACTTCTATTTTGTCGAAATGCCCTCGCCAACATCAAACTGGGTGTTACGGCAGTAGTTCTGCTGATGGAATCCTGCCACAGACCATAGTTCATTTATGGCCCGAACTGCTGAAAGGGAGGCCGAACATAGGTAAGAGCAGATGGCATAAACGCAGACTGGGGTATAAAAGTGGCAGATCGGGGTGCTGCCGGGGAAGAAGGGAGAACAAATCTCAGTTATAGGGAGAGAGAGATGGTCATAAAATATGATGAAGAAATGGCACGAAACAAAATGGAGGTGGATGTTTTGTTGTGGGAAGAGAAGGTATGGGGATTTAAAGAAAGACGCTACAGCATCGTACAGAATGGGAACAGAGATGAAGCGTCACATGAATGTGAGGAAACCAATGAATTTAGGAACGGAGAAATAAAGGCACGACAAGGAGAAATGTTCAAGAAAGAATAAAAAAAAGAGAAGATGTAATAAAAGCATGAAGTAACGGAATGCAACAGAAATAAGAAGCATTGAGGACTGAACTAAAAACAAAATTGAGGTGAGCTGTTAGAGTGATGTGCAAGAATTGGCCCTGAAGATTAATGCAGTACGCTACTTCGTGACACCGGTAAACTCTACCAGATTACACTGTACTATATTATATTTCCATATTTACAAGGAACACAACCATATCCCAGGCTAAGAACATTTACAGGTTTCATGGCTGTGAAAATNCCCGTAACGCCGGTAAACTCTACCAGATTACACTGTACTATATCCCACTACGTGTTACCCTTCAATGTGTCTGATTAGAATTATAACTCCCAATTTATGTTCCATTTACATGAGTAATTTTTGTATTTCCATATTTACAAGGAACACAATCATATCCCAGGCTAAGAACATTTACAGGTTTCATGGCTGTGAAAATGAACAATTTTTTTATTTCTAGTGGGGTGGGACTAAGTCCCTTGTACTGCGGCCACTTCTGGCCTATTGTACCAGCCCCAGATGATAGGTGAGTGTGATTGTGGAGCAATTGGTGGAATGAAGAGTGGCAGGGGAAAATGAAGTACTTGCAGAAAACCACCCCAGCGTCACCTTGTCCACCACAAATCCCACTTGAGCAGACCCGGAATGGAATCCGGGCCGCCGTGGTGGGGAGCCAGCGGCTAACCGCTTGAGCTACGGCGCGGCCATGAATATGAACATTACTGCTTTCTCAGTTGTGACACCATGTGGTAAGCCATATCAAGGCTCGTAAGGAAAACTGGTAACGAATCTACCAAGAAGCGAGACGTCAATTCCCAAGAGACCGCAGTCTTCACTGAGCACCGATAATGGCAACAAAAATTAAACGACTCTTGAACTTTATTTCCTTACCGTTACATTCGTAATGAACAACTATATTTAGAACATATATACGTGTATATATGAATTAAGAACAATCTCTCTTCTATTGCTTTAGTCTCTCCTCTCTTAGTTAAATGATATGTTTAATCTACTTTTTAAAGACAAATTATGTTTCCTATAGCCTACACTGGTTCCTTCTTCTCTTCTTCTTCTTCTTCTTCTATGGCGCAACAGCCCGATGTCGGGCCTTGGCCTCCCTTATCAAGCCCCTCCATTCCTCTCTATCCTGCGCTGCTCTCTTCAAGTTCCCTACACCCATTAACTTCTTTGCATCTTCTTCCACCGCATCAATCCATCTAGTTCTTGGTTTCCCAGCATGTCTCCTACCACCTGTTGTACTATATAATATTTTCTCTGGGATTAGCTCCTTATCCATTCTCTGTACATGCCCAGCCCATTGCAATCTTTTAAGCTTTATCGTCACTGAGATCTCTGGCTCCTTGTATAATTTGTATAACTCTTTATTATTTCTTATTCTCCATATCCCATCCTCTTTTACTGGTCCATAAATTCGTCTTAGGATTTTCCTCTCGAATGAATTGATGACTGATTCCTCTTTCTTGTTTAGCGTCCAACCCTCACATCCACAATAAAGCACTGGTCTTATCATTGTTTTATATATGTTTGTTTTAATCGCTCGGTGTATATCCTTTGATCTAAAAACTGATAGTAATAAGAAATATGCATTACTCGCTTGTTTTATTCTTCTTGTTATTTCATGATTTTCCTGTCCATCTTTGTGGAATTTCGATCCGAAATATATGAAGTCTTCAACTATTTCTATCCCGTCCCCTTCCATGTTAATTTCTCCAGTTTTCCTTGGATTCCTTCCGGAGTGTATCAGCATTTTAGTTTTATTTGCATTCACCTCTAAGCCAGTTGTTTTTGCTGTGGTTTTTATTTCTTTATATCTCTCCTTCATTGCTCTTAGTGATCTCAATACTGTAATAATATCACCCGCATACGCCATTATTTGCGTTTGTTTATGTGCTACTGTGTTCCTTGTGTCTACATTACATTTCCTCGCTATACATTCCAATACAAAATTAAATAGTGATGGTGCCAAACTGTCTCCCTGTTTTAATCCTTGATTTGTCTTAAAGCAGTCTGTTAACTGGTTCTGGATTTTAACTTGATTGATTGTTTCTGTCATGGTTAAGTTTATTGTTCTACTTAGTTTTGTTGGAATATCAAAAGTGGACATAATCACCCTTAATTTCTTCCTTATTATTGTATCATATGCTTGTTTAAGATCTATGAAGCATATGTAAATATCTGTATTAAATTTCCAGCATTTTTCCGTTATTTGTCTCAGGGTGAATAAATTGTCTATTGTTGACCTATTGGGTCGAAATCCTGATTGCTATCCCCCTATTATTTTTTTCTATATATGGATCCAGTCTCATTTTAGGATACTTGTTAAAATTGTTTATGCTGTCGGTAGTAGTGATATACCTCTATAGTTACTACATGTTAATTTATCCCCCTTTTTAAATATGGGACATATAATGCTCTTTCCCCAATCTTCTGGTATCTTTTCTTCTTCCCACACTTTATTTATAATTCTGTGCAGTGCTATTATTCCTTCTTGTCCTTCTGCCTTCAATAATTCTGCTGGTATGTTATCTCCTCCTGGTGCTTTATTTAGCTTTTTTCCCTTTAATGCTTCTTCCACTTCTTCCTAGCGTTTCAAAAACTTAAAAATTTATCATCATATAATAAATGTTTAAAGCTGAATAAATTTATAATTTGGATAGCAATCCCACATTTTACTGCACATCAACAAACTAAATTATTTTCAGCTCGGTCAGAATAAATTTCCACCAGTTATCCCTTGGTAAGGTAAGCGGCCATTTTACTGTAGTTGCTTAGACACTAACTAACGCATTTCCTCTCAAGAAGAAATTGATTGCTCTTACACTGTGGCAAAATATGTACTGAAGTGACTCAAATTCATATCAAACCTTATTTATTGTTTCTGCACAGCCATCTCGGTTTTTCATAAAAAGTTAAGCTCTTTTATCTCTATACACTAAAGGCAAAATATGACAAAACAAAGGATGGGCGATCAAATACATTTTTAAAGCTATCTTAGGCTCCAAAGAATTATGAAATGAAATATTGACTTAAATTGAAAGAAAGGCTCTCTTCCAAATTTATGGGCATATCTGGAGCCACATAGATGTTAAAACATGCCTGTTGTACTATGTTAAAAGCGACAACGGCTTCCAAATATTGCAATAATATCTCCTCCTCGACTTTCCTCTCGATTCTGGCCCTATATTCCTAGGTTCACAAACTTTCGCACGCTTTTCTCTCTCTGCAGTTCATAATCGTCGCCACATAAACCCACTTATGTAACCTATCCTTTGCCAATTCATAAGGAATCAGAACAAAGCAAATATCAAATACGTAATCAGAATCAGTTCCCGTACTTTACTACGCGTTTTTCCCTTGGCACTACAGCCCCAGTGGGCCTAGGCCTACCTCCATGAACTTCTCCGTTCATTTCGGGTTTTCTAGATCTTAGACATACGGTAGGACTCCTTGGGCGGGTGATCAGCTCGTCGCAAGGCCTCTACCTGTACACAAACATCCATGCCCTGAATGGGATTCGAACCCACGATCCCTGCATCCGAGCGAACGAAGACAGTGCACGCCTTAGACCGCTCGGCTACCGTGACCGGCTTACTACGCGTTACAATTATTTATTTTTTCCCCACGACCACAAAACAAATCAGGGTAATCCCAGCTAAGCAAAAGATAAACAAACTGTGCCACAGAAAGTCGTATTCCTTTTTGGAAAATGTATTTACAATGTGGTTATATTGCCTATAAAGCGGTTAGACGTTTCCATTACAAAATTCTGTCATGCAGGAGTTTCCTGTGTGTGTATATGCATTTTCGTCTTCCTTCATATATAGACACTTAGTGCAAAATCGAGTCAAGAAGTATTTAAATATCTTTCTGTAATTTAGCATAAATAATACAAGATTGTAGGGATCAATTCTTATACGAAATGCTCAACGAAAAGTTTAAATTGTAGGCTCGAAATTCATAGGTTAGTAATGACACCGATTCAAGTGGAGGAGTTAGTTGGCGTAGTTACAGGAGACATACCAGTTGAAGAATAATGTATATTCGACAAAATCTTGAAGAATACATGCAACTGACTAATGATGCATACTTTGCTGTGAGAACTACATCGGGGAGCGTTCGAAAGCATTGACTCGGGAATACGAGTGGCTACGAAACTTCAGTTTGAAGTGAAGGAAATTTGAAGATCAAGGCACTAAATAGAGGGAGATATTATCACGTATTTCGTAACTAATACAAATGGCTATTATTTCTTTCAGCCTTTATCTTAGCTTCTTTCCTATCCTTTTAGCGCGCTTTTAACGAGGCTGTTACAAGATTGCACCTACTATTTTCCCCTGTCTCCCAAGTCTTGTTGTCGGTCTGCCATCACGTAATAACTCGGGAACGGTGGACACAGTTTAATGAATACTAATACTAAGAAAGTTTACAAACAGAAACAAAATCTGTGCCTTGAGTCAGCAAGCGAACTATACCGACCGCGCGACCGCCGCTTGTCGGCGAAGTTAGTGCCACCTTTAGCGGATAGAGGGTGTCGCGTGGTCAGCGCAAGGAATCCCGACGGCCGTTAATTTCGGTTTTCTAGATCGGATTTCTAGGCAACTCGACTGTAAAATATTTATACGAGCGAAAAATATATTGCATGAAATTTATAGAGACAAATGAAAGCCAGTACTTTCCCTGTTTTCAACATAGCTGAAAAAATCCGGAATTATTACGTAATGGATCCAGATCGCAAGGCTTTGTTCTTCGTGGACCGGGGGGGGGGGACTAAACATCTGAAGGTGGTTTGGTAATAACTGACTACGTCCACGGAGCTGAACCCTTCTTGAGAAGCCCTAGTTACGAAGCTACTCAAGAACTTCCAAACGTGAAAGTTCATTATCGTGTTCATAAGGGCCCTCCATTGGTCCGTCTCCTGAACCAGATGAATCCAGTCCGTATCACCCGACCCCAGCTGTCTAATATCTATCTCAATATTATTCTTCCACTTACGTCTAGGTCTACATAGTGTATTTTCCACCAAAATCCTATTTGCATTCTTTCTCCATCATTTGTGTTGCATAATCTGCCCATCGCATTCTTCTTGGCTATTATTCTAATTATACTTGGCAAAGAGTACAAGTCATCAAGCTCCTCATTATGCACTTCCCTCTAAACTTCCTGCCACTTCATTCCACTTCGGTGGAAATATAGTCCTCAAACACCCTCAGTCTAAGTTCTTCCCTTAATATCAGAGACCAAGTTCCATATACATAAAAAACCACAGCAAATTTATGGTTTTGTATATATTAATTTCGCGCTTTTGGACAGCAGAGGAGAAGGAAAATGATCTGGACTGAATAGTAGCAAGCATTACCCGAATTCAGTCTCCTCTTAATTTCCCCCAGAATCAAATTTTGATTTGTTACCATTGTTCCAAAATATTTGAACTATACTACATATTCAATAGATCTACTAGGTATTTTTATGTCATGATTTTGCTCTGTATCCTGGTGTCGAGACCGCCGGGTAGACTTCTAGACCATCGTACTAGCATCAATTGCATTTTCGCTGTTTTTCCTTACGGTATTTATCTTATCTCCCAGTAGATTTACATCATCATCAGCTGACATATCCCATTTAATTTCAGCCCGAAAATGTTTTCCTGGACCTTTCTAATAGCATATTCTAAAGCAAATTTGAAACAACAGCGATAAACATCTTGATTTGGACCATTCTGGACAGGAAAATTATCAAACAAATTTTCACCTATACAGACTATCTATACACTTTTCGTTCAAACAGATTTTAAACAGCTTAACTAATTTCATAGTTAAGCCAAACTGTACAACAATATAATGTGTTTGGAGGAGGTACTTCCATGGTAACGCAATAACAGTGAGCCGTTGCGTGGAAAACGCCGAAACGACTAACGAATCTCCCCGGAGATGAACAACCGAAGACGCGTTGCGTAACAGCGGACTGTCGCAATAGTAGTAAAGGAACAGTGAGGAATGGTGTCTGGTATCCGGTCCGCATAACGCCTATATAAGCAGAGGAGAAGACAGTCTTGGGACAGTTGAGATGTCGCTTTGGAGTATTGGGCGAGAAGTCCGGTTATACCACATGTGATAATAATTGTAAGGTGTGTAGGATTGAGTGTCCAATAAAGATTCGCTAAGTCCGAGACTTAGCCTATGCCAAGGACCCTGAGAGCTATACCAGCGGTAGCGTAGCTACTGGCAGGGCCTCCCTTGCTGGACAGGTCAAAGGGTGGGCATCAGACGAAGAGAGACACCAAAAACCAAAAACTGATGCCGGAAGCAGCGTCATCAGCAGCGACTTGAAGCACAGAACAAATGATGCTCGAGATGGTTCAAGTTCGTATAGCAACAGGCGTGACCAGAGTGGTTTGAACGGCTGTTGTACTGCGATGTGGAAAGCAAATGGAAAAACTACCACATTATCACTTTTCCTGGATAGTCTCTTTCCAAAAACAGAAGATCACATTAAGTGGAGGAACTGTTTTGGAAGAGACTGTGGACCTGTCATCTGACAGTTACTGATCAATCAATCAAGTACGAGACCCACGTGAAGTTATTTGTCGCGTGATATACCCAACACGTGACAATACTCCTCTCCTAAATGAATAATAGGCTTTCTTGAAGTGTTTGAATAGCTGACGTAAAGGTAAAATTGTCCCTGTGCTTAACTATTTAAACACCACACCATGAAGACGTATGGGGGAATGGATGTATAGATCCACATTTTCTTGACCTTTGCAATACCTGGAGGTGAGTGGTCAGCTTCACGCCTCTGCCTCTTTATAACTGCGGAAAGTGGCCCCGGTACCCATTAGATAGGAGGTTGGGTGACCCCCAGAGCCGGCCTGGACAACGTGGAGAAGAGAAAATTCTTGACTCTACCGGGACTCGATCTTCGACCCCTCGGTCGTCCAGCCTGTAGCTAGTCCCGGTTCCCGAATGGCTGATATACTCTCTCAATATATTCCCATTTTTTCTTCAGTGTCTGACGAAGGCAAAAAATTGGAACAGCAATTGATTTATGTCATAACCCATATTGGTGACCCCAATAATTTCATCTATATATGGACTTAACACCGAGAGGCTTTCGGTTAAATTTTGTATGAACTTGATAAGAGTGATATCCCACAATAATTACTTCTTTTTTATTATTAATACAAGGGACTTCTTCCGCTGAGCCGGCAATTCTTCCTTATTCCAAACAGAATAAATGAGTTTATGACTCTCAGACTGTCTTGGCAATATTTTTGTTATACAATTTTGATTTACTTTACTTCACTAACTCTACCAACTAACTATCGTTGATTTGGTCAAGATATAACCCTTTTTATGCATACAGATGGCTCCTTAACGTAGATATAATTACTCTCTGTAATGTAACGCCGTGTATTTCGATATTTACGTTCTTCGGAAACGTCGGTGTGTTTCTATCGAACTACGGAGCCTTGCATTCCAGAAAACTGTCACTGTTGTGAGAGCTTAGAATCCAATATTCATTATCATGATCCACGACTCTGCTGCTGCAACCTATACTGAGCTTTTAAAATCCATTTTAATGTTACCGTTCCATATACGCCTAAGTTTCCCGAGTGGTTAAAACCCTACTATAAAATGATTGTGTAGTCGTCTAATTTATCGATCTTCCTTTCTTCTTCAATGGCCCTGAACTTTGAAAGTCAGGGTTCAAGGCTTGGTGTGTGTTCCTGTGTGCCCTGGCAGCACGTGTGCAGTGCTTGAACAGAAATTTTGCCGTTAATGGCTCCTGTTTGTAAATATATCTGACTGCCTTCTTCACAAGCACAAATCCTAGATATATTGCCTTAATTAAACCTTTCAAGCCTGGAGGGGAAGTTCAATGGGCGGTAGTGACAGTCACTACATTTTAGAGGGAGGAAACAGAAAAATATTCGGCTTTGTAGGTCTCCTGAGAAGGAGGTAAAGCGTTGGAAAACGAAAAAGGTAAAGCGATGGGAAGTGGACTTAATTTGGTTATGAAGGGCGGAAAAATGCTGAGCAGGACTTTAACTTCGATCTATTGACATTTTTATACTAGCTTTTGAATAATTGCGATAATTTTAGGTTAATATTTGGAGGGCTTTATTAGGCCAAAATTTTGGTGTTAACATGAGAAGGACGGACATTTAGGCGAAAGTTTTACCGGTACCTGAAATTTATCTCAATAATATTCAGGAATCCTGTTCGTACGTCAAGGAAAGTAAAATATGGCCTCACTACAGAGAAATGAGCGTTAAGATGTTTAGGGAACGGTCGCTGTTTATTCTGAGAACAATAAGAAAGATATAAACACTATTGCGAAAATGGGAAGTGCTTTGATGATAAAGCATGTGGTACATACAGTCGGTACTCCACTTTATATGGTTAGCCAGCTCAGTCTTCTTTATTGATTTGTTCCGCAGAATTAACTAGTCTTATTTTAAAACTAGGTATCCTAGCCATAGGAGCATAATAACCTACGGCTCATATATCTACCATCTGGTATCTATGCGGCATATACACTCTCTAAATCTGTAAGCTGTAAGTACTCTCACTTAAAGTGAGCAGAAATATCATGTTCATACACCAATCAGAGGCAGAAAGCAAATTATTTCCTTACAGTTAATAAATTTTAATTTCAGGAATTAAAACGACAGTAAATTTTATTCTGAATACCTGGATAAAGGGGGCATGCGGTAGCGTAGTTTGTTGAGGCACTATGTTACAAGCCGGAAGGTCGCGGGATCGAATCCCGATGAGGACATTGGACTTTTTTTCAATTACCTAACCCTTCTAGCCGCACTATGCCCCTGGGGTCGACTCAGCCTCTAACAGGAATGAGTACCAAGAATATCCTTGGAATGTTCTTGGGGGTAAAGGGTGGCCGGCGCGTAAGACTGACAACCTTACCGCCATCTATGAGCCGATTCTCTAGAAAATGTGGGAACCTCAACGTCTCACAGCCCTATGGGCCTCCACGGCCTGTTACAGGAATATCTTTACTTTACTTTTACTTATTTTACCTGGATAAGTTTCAATATCATAATTTGCTACTAACTGCAAGTTCCTCCACTCCAAATCGCATCAAATTCAAGTAATGGTTTGGGGAGGGAACACGATTTAAAGTGCACATTGGCATTCTCGCCAGTTCCTCCAAAATCTGTGTACTTGATATCTAGACGGGTAGACAAAATGCATCACGTATATTACGGCTGAAGTATTTCACGTGTACGCGTGGCGAATATAACTGGTTCTAAATCAGATGGTTGGAGTTACTGGCATTTCGGTTAAAAGTTTTCTTAATCACACTCAATTACAATGCTATCGTTATTCTACACAATTTCAGTTTACCGTTAGTAGCCGTCGCCTGGCAACGGATCTCAACACAAAAACAAGCACTTCAAGTCACTATGAAGTCTTCTTATTTCGTCTTCAGTCTCTCCGTACTCCTCTGTCCTTATCTATATTCAACTAATCTTCACAGTTCACTAAGGACATGCTCCATTCTCGTCCTTGTACTCTCAACTGCTCTGCACTGCACTCCAATTCGTTGTACGACTGGTATCTCCTGGTTCGTATTCTCAAATATCTTGTGCCACCGAATGACTTCAAGATAACTCCTCGGCACGGACAACGCCTATAAAAAACACGTCACTTGACGACTACACAGCCAGCCCATTGCCGCGCTGACTGCTGCCTAGCAACGCGCTATAACATTCGTCCACTGAGACACAGTTTCTATTGTTGCGCGTTGGAACGTTTTTATCCAGCTGTTGCCTAGAAACGGGTTGCATAACTCCGTTGTTCCATTGTTGCGTGCGTGAATTACTTAGCAACGGTTGTTTCTGTGGCTCAACAGTTCTTGCATGGTGCAAATACGCCACAGTATATTTCTATCTGCTTGTTCTTCCTTGGATATTACAGAAATGTGTAGCTCTTTCAGTCTCTAATGTTATTACCAATTCTCTGTATCTCATTTCCGCAAAGAGTAAATCGTAATGTACATGACATGATGCATTCTTGCACTGACAGCACACTTATATCTGGGGAGGTGTGCGACATCGGATTAAACACGTGATTTATTCTCCAGCTTGCATTTCTGCGTTCATCCCTCTATGCGTTTGCTTTTTGTTTTAACTGTCGTAAATTATGGCTGATAAAATGTCAGGTAGGGAAACCACACACACACACACACACACACACACACATACAACAACACGGATAGGAAGGACAAAAATAACGCGTATTAAATCCGGTAGAACAACACAAGGATTGATACCGATTGGCGTATCAATACGACACAGTGAATCGCCTATCAATGCACCAACATTACAGACATGGATATTTTATATGTTTATAAGTTGAACGCTTCAACGGACTCAATTACGCGAATAAAGCGAGGAAAATTTGCTGTATGTGTTAGATGGTGCAGAAGTTTGAGATAGAAGCTAAGAGAAAAACCAAATTTATAAAAGAGTCCTATGTCATTTGTCGCACAAATATTAACAGAATAAGTACGACAGTTAATATATTAACCACATTCTTTAACATTCTGAATGTTGCCGTATGGCTTCTATATGATTCTCAGAATAATGAGCCGTTGTTACCTCAACAGAATGAACTGGCTGGCCTCTGTAACGTAGTTGCAACATTTACTGAGAGGAAATAATCTAATTCTTAAATATTTTTTGTTATACTGGAGGCTTCAGGACTCTACTACTGCTAAAGCTACAATTACTACTGTTACTACCAATAGTTGTAAAAGGTAAATCTCTCCTTGTGCTTAACTAATTAAGCACTTACCTTGAAAGTGTATGGGGGAGTAGATGTAGAGATCCATATTTTCTTGACATCGGCACTAACTGGAGGTGAGTGGTCAGCTTCACGCCCTTGCCGCTTTACCTCCGGGGAAAGAGCTCCCGGTACCCACTGGATAGGAGTCTGGGTGGGCCCCAGAGCCGGTCAGGACGATATGGAGAAGAGAAAATTCTGACAATATCGGCACTCGAACTCCGACCCCTCAGTCGTCCAGCTCGTAGGCAGTCGCTCTATCGACTGCGCTTCTCCGGCTACTACCAATAGTTGTGGTAGAAGTAATGGTTGTAGTTCATACAGGAGCACTACTGGTAGTAACATCATGCACAGTCTACTTATCTAAAATTCTGGGATCCCCTTTCCATGTTCAGCTCCCGGTGAAGATGTTATAATTCCCCTCTATTTCCTAGTGACAATAGAGTTCTTACATACGTCTGATCACCCATCTATGGCGTCAATCTGATAGGAATGTGAAACGTGTGTATCAGCAGAACGTACTCCCCAGATCTGACTGTAGCGCTAAGATGAAGATAAGCAGGTGGCGTTGCCGGAAATGGACTAAGTCAATAACTGGTCAAAATACAAAAAGTTCATTACAAAATTGTCCTTATGGAGAGATCAAATTAACACTAGATTATGTCTGTAAGCACAGTACTTTCCGTTCAGTGACATAATAATACACTGACTTATAAACTATATTATTGCACAAACATCTAAAGTAATTTCTTCTCTTGAAGAGTGGCCTTTAGTGACATAACTCCCGTCACAGTAACATAATAGAGACACTAAGAGCACATCATGTGTCGCTAAAAAATATCACGTACACATTACAATTTTCATTTCTGCTTCATTTTTCTTTTACTGAAACAAAATCTATTTCATCCAAGATGTTAAGATCGTACTTTGATCAGCAAATATGTAGTTCCAACATCAGAAATGCATACAGGAACCACGCAAGTTTACGTGTCGTAGCAAAGTAAGTGGTAAATTTTTTAGCTAAAATAATACAAAATTTGCATGGGGTAGTGAAAATATCTTGAAATTAAATAAAAGTTATTTTAGCCCCATGCCCTGAAGATATATGAAGGTGGGAGTATAGCACCACCTTCTTCAAAACTCGTTAATAGAGGGGGTTCAGAGGTCAGCTTCACTCTCAAGTTACCTCTGAACCATCAGCAAGCAAAGGGAAGTTTCGTGAAACGAAAGATATATCTCCTTGATTTTGTGTTTGTATTGCAGAGGGGAGCTGAATAATTTACCTAAATGTGTGTAAGAGTTGCTGCATAAGCCATGAGTGACTCGGATGATATAACGCGCACCGGGATGTGTTATGTGTTCCATGGCGTTCACCGGTCGTCCATTGCGTTGCCTAGTCACCATACTGAGATCTTGCAGATCCCTGCCATTAAAGCATACCGGTTATGTCCTTTTCACACAAAGTGGCTCAACTCTGACAAATTGAATGAAATAAATCCGGCCGGAGCAGAAAAGAGAAACAAGGAGCATTTGAATACAGTTTCGTCACACATTGAATGAATCCATGTCTCTATGACGTAACAGATAGAAAGAAGTTCTGGGAAGAATATCACTGTCTTCGTTTAAGTGTATCCAAAATTAACACGACAAACGGGAAATTGTATTACAACTTTATAAAACTTTATGCAATATCAGCGTTAATAGAGCGTAACCATGTCATTACTTCAAGTGAAAAAAGTGCATTAATTGTTTCATACTCTGTCAATGTTTCCAGTTTTCTCTAGAAGGGATAATCAAACAGACGGTCTGCCACTATTTCTTCTACGTCACAGAACATAATTGCTTACCATGCTTCAACAAAAGACAGTCAAGCGGAAAAGTCAATAAAATTGTAATCTGTGGCGATCTAATATCACATATATAGCACGGCATAACATAGCAGTAAATTGCCGCTGGTCCTCGACAGCAGATATTTTTGGGTTTCTTATTTCCTACCTCGGACCTAATAGAGAACACCGAACTATTCCGTACATTTGGAAATGAGAGCGGCGCCTGCAGCTTCTACAGAGATGCGTGAAAATAGCGCTATTGAGTCTTGGGATGAGATTAAATTCTCAATCGTTTATTTGATTATATTAAAGTACAACAATTCCTTAATTTGAGTTTTATTCCTTCCTAAAATTGCATATGTTATATATAGCGATACTAACAAGTAAAGCGACCATATCCAGACAGAAGAGTGGCCTCTTCTGGTTTAGTTGTTATTGAGACTCAAGTGTAACTCTAAGGCTCAAGGATAATTCGATAGCACGCAATTTTAAAATCAGTAGCTACATTAAATCTGGTTACTGTTAGTCAGACTTCGGAAGTCTGCATTGGTGATGGCTTCAACTCTTATTATGTCAACTGAATGTTGTGGTGATTTCTTGGCATCTGTGGACGAAGAATGAGTAAACAGCCAAGACAGTAACATTATCTGACAGGAGACTGCTGGCTCCATTGGTGTGTTCTCGCAAGGTAGAAAGTCGGATGTTGCAAGCAAAGTAACTTTGGAGTGGCTGAGTCGACTTAAAATTAAGAATAACAGGCCGTGGAGGCCCATAGGGCTGTGAGGGGTTACCTTAATATCGAGGTTCACATTATTTCCCAATCTCCCTCCTGTTCGAAGTGACTGTTTCGGGGGGAACACTTGGAAAATTGATGTAAGTATTTGCAGTCTCTTCTCATCGAGAAGTAGAGTCCAGAACAACAAAACAACAGACGGCACAAAGAACGACAGAAAAAAAACAGGAGTAGAAAATACCATACAGAAGGAAATACAAATAGAAACAAAAAACCTAACAATCACAGGAGTGAATAAATAAAAATACTTACAGAATGAAGTTAAGGAAGTGAAAAGAAATTAAATAAGGGACAAGAAAAGAGAAAAGCGGAGAAATTCGTCGCACTTTCAGGTACCAATGAACCCTTACTTTCTGTGCACGGAGTAGCAGCTGTATAAGAAGGCTTCATGGAGATAGGGCCAATGTACACTGCATATACTACAGCATGCTGGGGGAATATAGACCTTCTGGCTGGCTATGTGACCACTCCTTACATTTAAAGCAGTTGTTATTGAGTGCTGACTCTTCCGAACTGGCATACAGAAGTAATTGAATATTACAAGAACAGGTTTCTTTCATATTTTCGAAGTGCGTCAGATTATATAACATAATTCACATTTACAATTCTTGCTTGGTCAGGCGATCATAAATTATTGATGCAATATGTTTCAGAGATGATAGTAATGGGAGTGGGGGCCAATTTTGCAAAGATTAATTGATAACCTGCTGACCTTGAGCATTCTTATTACAGAATACTATAAGATCGCGGACCTTCAGAATGTCAGAATTTTCAGTTTATCACATTCCTTAGCGCCGTTTCTTAGCGACGAAATTTCTTCATGTGTAAAGATATAATACTAGTCAAAATCTGGGTCTTCTCTGCTATGGATCATGCTCGTATAATTTTGTTGCATAAAAAGGGCCGAGTTGTCTGTTCTACACCTTTGACACTTGAAAGTAACAGTGGATCTGTCAAAAACATTTCTTACCCTGTTCTCCAGTTTTCACCAGTTACGATAACAGCCAGTTAGGCCCTTACAAGGGATAGTTTTCCCTTCATTTTCTCGCCCGGCAATATATACACCCGCATTACATCTTGCCTCATATAAATAAGCGTATTCCTGACCCTTCATATTTCATCTGTAATGATGACAGCAGCATGTTTCTCCGAAACGTCTGTATCTACTCATAAACTACACGGCGCCACGTTACAGAAAAAGCAACCTTAATAATCATCGAGGGGCCGCGCCATAGACCAAGCGGTTAGTCGCTGGCTTCCCACCGAGGCGGGCCGGGTTCGATCCCGGATCTGGTGAAGTGGGATTTGTGGTGGGCAAAGTGGCGCTGGGGCAGGTTTTCTCCGAGTACTTCGGCTTCCCCTGCCAATCTTCATTCCACCAATTGCTCCACAATCACCCTCATCTATTATCTGGGGCTGGTACAATAGGCCAGAAGTGGCCGCAGTACAAGGGAACCATCGCCGAGGAAACCTCAAACCCTGCACGTTACAGATATTTTTCGGGGCAGTTTTCAGCAATAAATGTCTTTAAGATTTGATAGTACATTCCGGTTTTTATAGATGAACGATCTTAAAAATGAAATTTGTTGACGTGTAGAATATATGTGTGACTTGTTTATAGATGTGATTTTTAATAAAGAAAATACTTAAAATATGCTAATATACGGCGAGTTATTAATTAATGCGGTTTGTTTGCGACGAAATTCTATATTAAAATTGTTGGTAGTACAGGAAAACTTAAAGAACTATATATCAGGTGCAGGAACAGAAGAAGTGGATATTTTTGCATTTATGTCCATTTCTTTCTTAGCATTGAAGCCTGTTTACTTTCAAAAGGATATGTTATTCTTCAAGATACACAGTACATCAGATATGAACACACGTAACGTTGTCTCTTGTAAACAGAGAAGCCAGAAGATTTGTTGCTCACTTATTCAGGATCTGGAGCTGGAAACAAAAGCATATTGTTCCTGAAGCGTGCATCGCTGCTGTGTGCAAAACAGATGATAATTGCCTTCTGCAGTTGGGGAAATACAACAGTGAGACATACAAAGAATAGGGCAATCAAGCAAGAAGATTGCTTCCAAGAAGTCAAGTTTATGAGAAAGCCACAAGGCTAATCAGGCGAATGAAATCCTCCTTCAGTCCTATATCCATCCTGATAAAATTATGAGCTCCCAATTAATATGAAAATTCCATCTACAAGGTGCAAAAGGAAGAATCACACTGACTCTAGATTAAGAGAGCCGATGTCTTCGGCTTTTCTGATAGAGTTTGGTATACCTATGAAATTAGTTAACCTGATTAAAATGTGTTTAAACGAAATTTATAGTAAAGTCCGTACAGAAAAATATTTGTCAGATAAATTTCCAATCCAGAATGGTCTAAAACATGGAGATCCTTTATCGCCACTCCTTTTAAACTTTGCTTTAGAGTATGCCATTAGGAAGGTCCAGGGAAACCAGGTGGGATTGAAATTAAACGGGACAAATCAGCTATTGGCCTATGCCAATAATGTGAATCTACTGGGTGATAATACAGATACCATAAAGAAAAACACAGAGACTTTAATTGACGCTAGTAAGGAGGTTGGTCTGGAAGTAAACCCAGAGATAACTAAGTACATATTGCTGTCGCGTCACCAAATGCAGGGCAAAGTCATGACATAAAAATAGGAGAAAGATGTTTTGAAAATGTGGCACAGTTCAGATGTTTGGGACCGACGATAACAAATCAAAACCTTATTCAGGAGGAAATTAAGAGGAGATTGAATTCGGGTAATGCTTGGTACCATTCAGTCCAGAACCTTTTGTCTTCTCGTCTGCTGTCCAAAAACATAAAAATTAGAATATACAAAACTATAATTTTGCCTGTGGTTCTGTATGGGAGTGAAACTTGGTCTCTGACATTAAGGGAGGAACACAGACTGAAGGTGTTTGAGAACAGGATGTTGAGAATATTTTGACCGAAGAGAGAAGAAGTGACAGGAGGTTAAAAACTGTATAATGAGGAGCTTCATAACTTTTACTCTTCTCCAAGTATAATTGGTATGATCACGTCAAGGAGGATGAGGTGGTTAGGGCATGTAGCACGAATAGGGGATAAGATAAATGCATATATGATATTGGTGGGAAAGCCAGAAGGAAAGAGACCATTGAGAAGACGAAGTCGTAGGTGGGTTGACAATATTAAAATGGATATTAGACAGATAGGATGGGATGGGATGGGTTACATTGATCTGGCTCAGGATAGGGACCAGTGGAAGGGCCTTGTGAACACGGTAATGAACTTTCGGGTTCCATAAAATACTGGGAAATTCTTGAGTGGCTGCACAATTGGAGGCTTCTCAAGAAGGGCTCAGCTCCATAAGTAAGATGTATTCGGCTCCATTATGTAGCTGCAGGCACAACAGAACACCAAGGTATTAAAATATATGTACAACGCCAAGACCCATCAGAAACCCACGAAATTCCCAAAAGTTTTCTCTTCTAAAAATCCAGGAATATAAACGAATTCTACGTAAGATATATTTTGTACACAGTTTTCCTCGTAACACTAAGATAAAATATAAGTATTGGTAATAGAAATAGCTTAATGAACACCTACACCACACAGTCTGATAGTGTTTACTAGCTGTGTACGTAACAAGAAGTAACCATAACGCTATAGGTGATTTTCAAACTTTAAAAATCACTACATGCTGTCTTCTCCAGCCTTCACTGTCTTACTAGACGTATCCTGGTGACGAATTTTAACAATGGAAACTCTTCAGTTTCATCTCTTAAGTCCTCTTTCTGCAGACTTCCGTAAAGAACTGACTCTCATCTGACTGACTGAATGGCTGTATTTCAGGTTGATGTTCTAGTTACACAATCCCTTTGCACGAACCGAGTAGAAAACACCGTTTCCAGAAGTTCCTCTATCGTTGTAGTTCAACTGTTGCTTGTTAAGATTCTGCTGTCTAACAAGGGTTGTTGTCTACGAGTCTGGAATGAACCATCCACAGTAAGAGCCAATATATCAGCCAGTACGCCGACAGACACACAGCTTCTAAGCCAGTCATTCAGTCAGCAAATTTATCATTTTAATTACCATCTTACACTAACATACAGTGTACCTAACTGTTAAAGTATCCTCACAACGCCATTCTCCTGTATCACAAAGGCTTAACAGAACTCAGTTGAAATCAACAGGAATACTGCAATGTAATTTGCATGATTTGTAACGAATTTATCCTGTCCCTACAATTTACTGTGATATTTCGATAAAGTGAGTCGACTTCCTGAGATATCAGGAAGTGAATATGACGTCATATCTTTAAGACTCAGTTGAAATAAGAAACGTCTACAGAAAACTGACGGGTACGATTGTTCATGCGAGCGGATTCCAGAAGAACATACTGAATTCTATGGTTACATGACAGTCATTGGTAATAGTTCTGAAATATCGACAAAAACAAAGGAATACAATAACACAGTACTCGTCATGTGACAGAATATCAACCGAATGTTTGGCATGTAGTCTTTACAAATTCACCTTCTCCTACACGAAATTATTAAACTCCAACTGCGCTAAACTTGGGTCTGGTTTTGACAGAATTACATACAGTGCACATCTATGGTCGCCTGGAATAACGGCGAGTACATTAAGCCTTTAGAGAGCGAAGTTCATCTGAATGACCTTTTGGTATTCAAATCCAACTTCAAAGGAAAAACACTAAGTCTCGTGGGATTTTAGTTTTTCAAGGAACAGGTGACGATGGTAAAGATTATGACATTTTTTAAGGTGACACCATGCACTTCAGTATATATATATATATATATATAAGTTTTGGAGGAATCTGCTGCCCATCACTTAAAGCCAGAATAAGCAAATTCCCCCGAAATGTCAGATGTTATGCATCCAACTACATGGTGCAACAATGTCCAAAATAAGAATATTTTAAGTACTGTCACCGTTTAAAATAAACACAACTTGATCCTGTTTACTGAAATAATAACTATTCATTGTGAGAACCACCCTAAAGACATAATCATACGTATGTGGGCGAAAAGCAGATATCAATGCGTTTTTAATTTTTATATTTGTAGCTCACTTAACCACTCTGTCAGTATCTTGGATTAGGAATACGAAGAATAAGGTGACAGGATGCTAAGTGAGTAATAAATTTGAAAGTATTTCAAGGGATCATACGATTTAGAACATTTGCTCGAATCTTCCTTCGAGGCACTGAGCAGAACAAATGAAATTCATAGCGAAGTATCCACTCTCCAGGCGAGAGTCATGAGACAGAAGGATATGCGCATGGATCCCACGGGGCGCGGAACGAAGGATGACTATGCTCGCGAAGACCATTGGCAATTTGCCCGAAAACGAAACCAAAGATCACGAAGCTGGATCGAAAATTTGGTGGCATAACTGCAGTGCCTGAACCCGTTTTCTGTCGGCTGTTCTATGTGACCCCCATTATAGGAAGACATGAGAACCACTGGAACACTTTCTCCTGAATTTCAGCCATTGTATTGAAAATTTTTAATTTGTAAACCGTTTTACTGAAACTGGCGAATAATTTGAAATATATGAATGAGAATTTTGTCCATAAAGTATTTATGATTCTGAGAATAAAGAGCAGATTTAACCGGACTCTCTTTGTGTTTGAGAAGAAGTGTGTTTCTCTGTGATGCAGGAACTAATATGTCATATGACAAAATTATGTTGGGGTGAATATTCTCCCAGTGTTTTCGTTCCCACTGTCTATTCCATATGCATTAATCCTCCTATATTCGACGCTAAATAATCTCTATACTGACAGAGTCCTTCAGAACTAAACAGAAAACTGGATGAAACTGACGTTTCATAAGATTATTTCTGATGCAGCAAGGATCGTCTCGAGTACTTATACTGTGATCTTCAGGTAATATTACGGTTACTGTTTTGTGACATCAACCAATGAGACTAGTCGAGACTTGTATCTGGGAGATGCTCGGTTGCAGTCTTGGCCACAATGCCTTCTATTTAGGTTGATGCTTTACGTGATATTCCTCAGTCCTTAGAGTCAAATGCCGGGATGTTACCTCAGTTAGGCCATGACCGCTTCGTTCCAAACTCTTTACAATTGAAATGTCGTGTCATCAGAAGGTTTCGATACTGACAGCATTAAGTAAGCAACCAACTTACGCCATGTAGTCTGGTATAAAATTTCGAAGGACTCTGCTGAATCCATTCTCAGGACGGAGGGACAATAATCCCTGTGAATAGCAAGTCTGTCTTTGTGCAAGGCCGAGAACTTACGTTCTATCGATATTCACCTAAACATACGGTACGCTCATTGGGGTAAACTGAAAAAGAATCATATACTAATTTCACTTTCAGGGCATGTGTGCAGGGTCAAAACACTGGAGTCCAGTGCACCCTCCAATGACCGGAAGTATGTCATGAATATGGTCGATTGATTTTAATAATAAATAGGACAGAGCTGCTCTGAGCTCCTACTCTTTCCTCTGACGGAAATTACAGCGATTACGGAAACTGTGGATAGCGTTATGAGCGGTCTTGACCCGCTACAGTATGCAACAGAAAGCAGGCAACGACAGCAACTTTTCTATGTACCCTCAAAAATGTAAACATCATGCAACCTTAATAAATAACCACAAGATGCAGATGCCACTATTCTCGCTGAAATGCATTCTTAAGAGCATGTCGCCTTGCTTTTTGCAATATAAAAATTATCCACATTCTTAACCTAAGTGGTTCCTTTACGGACTTCTCAAAATTATACACAATTTATTTTTCTTCATCTCAGAATCTGCAGTGTCTTACCATATATGTTTTATTTACTTTGAACCTTGAACTTCTTCCAGATGTGACTACAAAGAGCAATATTGTTTGGGATGTGAGGCCGTGGAACCTGGTAGATAAATATCAAAGCGTCGAAGGAACCTGTCGCATCCATCCTCAGAACAGACGGTATTGAGTGACGTCAGTAGGACTTAGCAATTGAGTAGGTCCTTTCCATTTAGATAACTGAGGGGTCAGCTGAGCACAGTTTTGATTTAGACACCTCAAGGACCGGCCGGGAAAATTTCCCATCCATACAACTAAGAGACCATTTGATGGCCGTCTAAAGATTACAGCTCTTTCTCATTTCGATAGTTGCGTTAGTAAAACACCTAGCTCATAAATTCAGGCGTCAGTCACTTTTTTTTTCCTGTGGCGCTACAGCCCCAATTTGGGCCTAGGCCTGCCTCCATGAAACTCTCAGTTTCACTTCGGTTTACTAGATCTTACACGTATGGTAGGACTCCTTGGGCGAGTGATCAGCTCGTCGCAAGGCCTCTACCTGCAGAGAAACACAGAAAAACGCACACAAATATCCATGCCCTGAGTGGGATTCGAACCCACGATCCCGGCTTCCGAGCGAGAGAAGACAGTGCATGCCTTAGACCGCTCGGCTACCGTGACCGGCGTCAGTCGCGTTGCACAGAATTAATAAGGAACAAACTTTGGATGACCTTCGTTAGCATAATGTCAATATTAAAATTTATAAAATTCTGTTCAGTGAGTCTCAAATAGAAATAAGAGGACCGACAGACAAGACCATTCTTAGACGCAATATTCTCTTGTACTGCCTCCAAAGCATGCATAAGCAAGCGTAGATTCCAAATAGTGCTGTAACTAAGGCACGAAGATCATCTGGAAGAGTAGCAAATGCTGAGGTCGCCTGTGAGTTCGACTGCACGCATCGTACTCGTGTCGGAGAAGTTGCCGCTCGGGCACGGCTCTTACGGGACATGTTCTTACACGTCAATTTCGTTCAGAAAATCTTATGTCAGTATTAGCAATTTCTCTTCGATAAAAAATTTATTTCTTTTTTCAAAAATTTCGAAAGTAATTCACATAAATGAATTTTAACCCATCCCTAGCCACTTTTGTGAAAAACTACTTTTCATTAAATTAGGCACGAGAACTTTGTACACACTGTTATTTCCTAGCATAATATTAATTTAAGAACCTCCCTCTAAATAAGCGCCCTGTGAAAAAAAGTCAACAAAAAAGTCGTAATAATCACAGAGTGCTAAGTTCCACGATGTTTGTGTGTTCTTGCCTTTTACCTACTATGCATTTCCATGAACTCAGCAAATTAGTCCTGCTTGGCAGAACCTAGAGACCTTTCCGATATATTCATTGGTTGTTATGTTGGTACAGGTCTTGTTATCATTCCTTATTGCTTATTTCTCATTTTATGGTGCATATTTTAAAGGAAAGATTCCCTCTTTTACTGGGATCTTGTGAAGATAAATAAACATTTCGAGTTTCCTTACTCTAGCCTCAAGTAGTTCCTTGGAAATGAAATCTCAGACATTCCGTCTTTGGTCTCGGAAGCTTCAAGTGCAAATAACCAAGTACAGTCGCCTCGTCTGGTCGAGCACTTACGGCGCATTCTGTTGGTTTTATTTACAGCATGATGCTCATATTGCTCGATTTCTTATTCGATATTTTTCCTGACAGCCTCTACGTCCAAACCTCAATATATTTGAAGAAAGCAGTCTTCTGGAATTTGGCACCGTGTATATGTGGTGTTAACCGATGTTTCGGAGGAACGTATCGCCTCCATCTTCAGGGTAGAAGGAAAAATATAAGAAATCCGCAAGCGAAGAGACCGTGAGAACCGGTAAAAGCAGACACTCACGGTCTTTTCGCTTGTGGATTTTTTATATTTTTCCTTCTACCCTGAAGATGGAGGCGATACGTTCCTCCGAAACGTCGGTTAACACCACATATACACGGTGCAAAATCCAAGAAGACTGCTTTCTTCATAGTCACCGCCGTGAAAGCCTCAAATCTTACTCAATATATTTATTTGTTAAGGAATATTTCTCAGCAAAAGAAATAAAATGTTTATACTGCAAAAAATATTTGAAGCTTGAAGTTTATCTAAGTAATTTCAATAAAACACACACACAAAACACACTGCTCTATCAATTACATAAAAATACGTTTACTTATATTTAGGAAAATCATCGCTCTTTATCCCTGTGGGCCCCAATGGTTACTACATATACAAGTATAAACATACTAAAACTCTGCATTTTGCCCATACAATGTATCTGTGTGTTTTGTGTGGTTCACACGACAAAAAGCGACGGTTTCCTCAAACAACATTAAAACTTTGGTCTTTGCAGCAGAGATATATTGCGTTTCCTATGAGGTACGAGCTGATTTTTTTCCTTGGCACTACAGCCCCAGTGGGCCTAGGCCTACCTCCATGAACTTCTCCGTTCACTTCGGTTTTTCTAGATCTTACACATTCGCTAGGATCCCTTGGGCGGGTGATCAGCTCGTCGCAAGGCATCTACCTGTACACAAACACAGAAAAACGCACACACACACAAACTAAACATCCATACCCTGAGTAGGATTCGAACCCACGATCCCGGTTTCCAAGCGAGCGAAGACAGTACATGCCTTAGACCGCTCGGCTACCGTGACCGGCTCGAGCTGATTAGTTATATATAATTTAGAAGAAATTTATATTTCAAAGTATTATGGTTAAAGTTAGAAAAATCGTGCACACTTTCCTGTTTTTCAAAATGTAGCTCTCTAATATTAAATCAGTTGGTGCGGGCAGCAAATGCTGTGGTTTAGAAGTTTAAAAGCGTAATGTGAAACCGTAGCATGAATGCCTACATAACTGTTTAGATCACAGGGACATATATACGACAGTACCTTTGTCAAATGGATATGTGTTCAAGTCCCGTGAGATTTCTTTGCAAGTCTTTCCCATTACTCAATAGTTGACGACGACATGAGGGTCAAGGCATATACAATTTGTTCGGAGGAATTCCTCTAAATAAACACAGACTCATGGCTTCAGGCCTGCATTCACAATAAATCGTTCGGAAGATGAAAGCTGGCGCTAATTACATAAACATGTTCGCTCTTTTTAAAATGGCGCGGCTTTCAGTCATTTGGAACGGGCTTAATTACAGCGGGAGCAGAGTGTACACTCCAACCGTCGACTCCAACTGTCGGCACCACCGGAGAGGTAGCTTTTCTAAACCACCAGATGGAAGCACTTACAAAGGTAAAAATAACTGCAATTGCGAGGGTCACCGCTCGAGCACACGGCACTAATGCATCCTGAGAACATCTGTACTGCAACAGAACCGCAATTAAGTTTCGTCAAAATAATCAGCACAATCAAGATAATATTAATATCTTCACCGTAATACTAACTTATTAGTAACGTAGTTGTTTTGGTTTTAATATTTTCATGTATCCGAGGTTTGGTTACTAATAATAACGGGTTGTGTATCTGATGATCTTACTCAGGGAATGGATGTTTAGTTTGTGTGTGTGCGTTTTTCTGTGTTTGTCTACAGGTAGAGGCCTTGCGACGAGCTGATCACCCGCCCAAGGAGTCCTACCGAATGTGTAAGATCTAGAAAAACCGAAGTGAACGGAGAAGTTCATGGAGGTAGGCCTAGCCCCACTGGGACTGTAGTGCCAAGGGAAAAAAAATGTATCTAATGATTTGATTCATTCGCAGTTGTTTGCAATTACAATCAATTATAACAGCTCACAATCAATTACTGCCTAAGACTCGCTCCATTCCTTGCTGGCCCACGAGTATCTTCTCTTCCACCGTGACGAACGCCGAACGACGAGTCACTGCTCACACACCGAACTGCCTTGGCCGACGTCTGTCTGACGAACCACCCCTATGAATGAATTACGACTCTTTTGTAACTTCCAAGCGCCCCGAATATAGACCATCTCACGCGGTTCCTGTATTATTCTCCTGTTGTCACGGGAATGTCTCTCTTAATATTCGTTTCCACGGGAACCTGTGCTTGAGGGCTTGCTCCGTAGCAACGGATGTCCCACAGTTGAATGCTTCACCTGGAGAATGTAATTACTGAAGCGTTATCTAGCAATGGCTTATTCCAGCATAATATCATGGCTATTGCAATAATTTTATCGTCAGAAAAGAGTCACTGTCCCGGTAATTATCATGATCTTCGCAATATTAATTCCCACAGTTGGGTAGCTCAGACATCTTTTCCTTCTTTATAAACGAATCTTTAAACTGAGATATGCAGCTGATCCAAAAGGAATCCAGGACCAATAAGCAAGTAATACACCTTAATAAACTGTGTACAGTACGATTATCTTATAGATAAATTCCAGCTTTATATGTGCACGTTTGTTTGTTCGCGCAGTATCTCACAGATGGTGTTAATCTTCAAACGGCCTAGAAGCATCATTCAATGAAATACGTAGATACAGTTGGTGTTTTCTGATCTGGCTTCTATTCTGTTCATGAGAAGCATGAGAAGAAGCAGCCGTGCTTTCTTGCATCTACACTGAAGGGATGTAGTGCACTGTAATTAGGATTTTGCCTAGCCTACATTTTTGTTCCTGTTAGTAGACTCGATAAATACACTTCACATTCTGTTGACAAAAGCCTGGCCTGTACCTACTTCCATATCTACTATAGATACGAAAGCCACAGTGTGTACGGATGCTTGCTCGAGCTCACACACGGCGCACACCTCAGAGGAAATATTGAGGTAACGTGTCTGATATTTTCATTGTTTTTCTTCTGTAAAGCACATTCGGAGCAGTCGGTGTCTGAGGTGTAGCAGCATGAAGGAATAGGAGGAAAGGGGAAGAGTGTAATGAAGAAAGAACTGACAAATGTGAGAATAGGAAATATATACAGGGGGAATGAAGGAAGGAAATAAAGAACGAAACGTTCTATAGAAATTGAGGAGACATTCAATTGAGTTTTCAGTGGACACTATGCTAGCTTATATTCAATTGAACCAGTACCATTCATAGTGGGAGATAGCTTTAAAGGTGTGAAATATAATAACATAACCTCCTCGTTAGAGCATGAGTGAGGGCAGTCAGAAGGCAACTGTAGCTATAGTCATGGTGTGTGGGTACACTGATGAACTAAACTCATTAAAGATTTTCAGTTTATGTTTGATCTGACTCCGAATTTGCATAGTATAACTAGGAACCTGTTAACTGGTTGTGTATTCAGCGCCATCAACCGTATTATTGCGCAATTAATATGGGCAAATTGCTACACAATTTTGGTTAACTCATTGCAGTTACTTTAGGCTGAAGAACACAAATTGCAAGGCCATGCCAAAAAAATACAAAACGAGAATAATTATGTTTATATAAGAGAACAGAAAGCAGTGGCCGACAGAGGACACTTAATGATGATGATATATGTGGATCATACAGCTTCCCTGAAACTCCTAACACTTAATGGCAAAAGGGTAATTATATTCACCACCCGTTTTTACATTAATAATCTCTGTACTTTGTCATCAAAGGTTTTGTGTATTTCATATGGTTCTCAGAATAAAATGCGAATTTATCACTTAATTGGTTGGTAAAATGAACATGCAACATATTTTCGGTGAGGCATGTCATTCGTATATAATTCAAAGAGAAATCATTCGCATCTCATGACCCACAAAAATGAGGGGACCTATCCTTATTCGTCCCTGTACTGACGCCTCAAGATGATTGTACTGACAATTTCAGTTAGTCTGCAGAAAATTAAAAACGCGTGCTTCATAGGATTAAGAAAAGGCTGTTTAACAAATTTTTGATTGGAAGTTTCTAAATGCCTTCAATTTAGGTTTTTTACATTTATTTGTACATAGTATTATAAAATATGACCATAAAAATACTTAGCTCCACTTTCAGATATAAGTCCTCTGTACAGATATTAAAATACACATTTGAAGATATAACAAAATATTCCAAAGATATTTAGTTCAAAAATTTGTCAAATATTGAAATGAATAACTACTTGAATGATATGAAATCACAGACATTGATAAATTTCAGTAATTATTTTCAAATATAAATTTAAAAAATCGAAAAAAGAACTAAAGCAAATTAGAAAAATTCGATACTTAATATACAATATCACATGAAGGAAACTTGCAGTAAAATAAGCTTTCACAGAATAATAAAGATAAGCCAACAGACCAAATATATAAATGTAGAAAAGAACATTACAGTTAAAAAATTGATTAATACCTATATTTTTGCAGCCAATGTTCCAAAGTCACATTAACTCTACCACCGATCACCTCAACGTGCCTTCTACTGCTGTACGTCTACGTGTAGCTTACTCAAGGGGAATTTCCCCGTACATGAAAACCTTACTGAAGATTTAGTTCTGATATGTTTTGGGGATGAATTCAAGTTACGGATCACCTATTTACGTATGTTCTCCGCCCCGCTGTGACCTACTCTTTCGTAAGAACAAATATGCTCCTCAATACATTGTCCTTACACAGCAGAAAGCTATAAGAAGCCTGACCTTCTAACAGCTCGGAAAATGTATATTGCTTTGAAGAATGCCGTTTTCTGGGATGTGGCGCCGGGTAGATCGTGTGTGAATCTACGTTTCGGATAAACATATTGCCTCCAACTTCAGGGTAGAAAATCCGCGAGCGAGGAACCAACGTAAGGTTGTACGCGTATATCTGCTTGTGTATACTTGCGAATGAACACATTGTCTAGGAATGAAACAGGATACAGTGCGCATAATGGGAATCCCCTGAAACTTCTTAAGACAATTCGTATAGAATTACCAGAACGTGAAACATTGGCATTTACTTTTCAATGTTACAAATACAAAATATTTAGCGCATTTGGTTTGTGGGAACTGCCCACATTCAAGCAAGTGTGACAACGCAAGTGTCATTGCTTAGCAACAACGAGTAAACAACGGTTGCTAGGCAAAAGCGAGTAAACGGCGGTTGCTAGGGAACTTATAAACACGGTGTCCGGCAACAGCAGTACCTATTACGTAACCGTTTTCTATATGTCCGACTTTAGGCTATATAAGAAGATACACTGAGTTACAGTTCATACAGTTCATACACGTTTTGAAAGACGGCATAAGGGAAAAGAAGGAAACGAAATTACATTGAACACATTCGAAAACAGAATAATGAAATGCAGGGCTATAATAATGAGACGAGAACTACCTAAAACCTACCCCACAAAAGGTAATAAAATTTGAACTTGCACTATTTCCATTCTGAGGACAAGTAAGTTTGCTGCACCGTTTCGCCAATATGTACAAGTCGGGGGTCGTCATAATACTCTGCCAGTGAATACCCGTTTCATTTACAAATGCTTATTTCAGAATTTAATTCCTTGGGGGTTCAGTTTCTTACATTTCACGACGGATTGGATTAGGAAAGAGGATACAAAATTAAGCTCCTTTACAATTTTGTACCTTTCTTACATTGTTGTGTGTGTAGCTCTGCCTGATGATGATCATTTAGTAACTGAAATACACAGTTGTGGTTTCATCCATAGAAATATGGCTTCTCGAACGGCGTATAGCATTCACTTATTTCCTATCAAAGTCTCTATACCATGTCCTATATATGCATACAGCCCATCATTCTCTTTGATTTACTCATTACAGTATCGTATAATGAAGAGAACTTACATATTATGAAGTTCCTCATTATGCAATTTCCTCCGGCCTCCCCTACATATGCATGTAAGCACTACAATGTGTGTGGGGCGTGCACCAGATGAAACCGATCCCATCTAACTGATTTAGAGCGATTTCTGCGTCGGTAAATTCTCTAAAGACTCGAGCGGATGAATGAAGAACCAGAAGCTTAATTACAACCGCGCTATCGGCTTCATTCGCCCCTTCACCTCCCCACCCCCTTATAATGAACTCTTTAGAGGGAGGGTAATGAGAAAGGGGCAGGAAGTAACTAGGGCTAAATGTGGTCATCAGACCAATACAGCTCCAGCCAAATCACCGCGTTCCAAGTGAGTTACTCGCAGGATGTTAGCCTTACCGCTATATAAACGAAGCAGATATCGACCCAAATTTGAACAGAAGGAAAAGGATTTCACAGATTTTAACGTCTTCTTTGGTGGCAGGTTTAAATAGTGTTAAGTGCTTATGTTTAAATTCTATAACTATAATTCGTATGGATGATTCGTCTAACAAATTATCGGATCTAGAATTATAAACACTAAAAATTAAACACATATTAATTTTACTTGAAATTTTGAAATGATGGGAAAGTTAGTCTTTCATATTAAGAGGTGAACGTTGATGTATATCATTTGAAAACAGGAAGCTGAGGAGAATATCTCGGTCTAAGATAAATTAATTACCATGAGAATGGAGAAAAATATATAGTAAAGAGCTTCATAATTGGTTCTCCGGTAAATGTTGGAACTATCAAACTAAGGCACATATAAAGGAAAAAAGGCAAAGCTATCCATGTTTAAGGCCATGAAGGCCTATAGACGTCGAGATTCCCACATCTTCTAAGCAATCAGCTCACCAATGGCGGTGAGGTTGTCAGCCTTACGCGACAGCCGCCCTTTACCCCCCAGGAAGATTCCTGGTAGCCATTTCTATTAGGATTGAGTCGACCCTAGAGCCATATTGAGGCTGGAACGGTTAGATCAATTGAAAATCTAATGACCTCATCGGGATTTGAACCCGCGGCCTTCCGGCTTCTAGCATAGTGCCTCAATAGTTTCATAATTATTATAATAAATATGCATTAATATCTAGTAGAAAATCTTCTTGGAAGAGACAAGCTTAAATACGCAGATGGTACCACAAGGTGTCTCAGAGAGTTAAAATTAGATGGTGCACATTAGATTTGCTAGGATGGGGGTAGCAAACTGTGAAATACGCATCTTAGAATACAGTACAGGGGCCTAAAATACTGGAAACACCTTGAGTAGCTGAGGAACAGTCAGTTTTCAAGAAGAGCTGTGGCCAATGTAGCTGGATAATCTAATGGAATGGGCACTCCCATGTATTTGCTCCATAGTCATCCAACTAACTGCAGTGACTTAGCCTCCGGCTCATAGATGGCACAGGTGAAGCCATGACACTGTCCTGCACCGCAACTGAATTGATGTGTTTAAGAGATGGGCGAATAGACTTACACCTGGGTAGACCGTATAAATTTATTAATGAATGGACAGACTAACATGCTGCACCCTACTTTTCCTTGGCACTTGCTATTTCTGCCCTGCTACTGTCAGTGCACGGCCTCCATGCCCTTACGCTGGAAACAAAGTTGAAACTCTAGCCTCTGGAAAATTACCGATCCTGGAAAGCAGCATCCTTCCAACTCCTGGAGGTTTGTACAAGTAAGTTAATCACGTCCAGTGATTGAGGCTAGCTCTTTCTAAGGGTCCCAACAGAGTAGGTGTTTTCCTTCACCTGAGGATGGAAACAGACCCAGTTTCCGAAACATCGTGTTTTTCTGGTATCTTAAAACCATGACGATGGATAAAGTCCGAAAACCTAACATCTCCAAATAAAATACAAGCATATGCAACATGGTAACTGGAATAAAATAAGACGAATAAAATTCGACAATTAATTTCTTACAATAGGTAAAAGTTCGCGTCACACCTTTTACCTTGTCACGGCACACAGGTTGCGGAACATTGTTGTAGAGTATACGTGTTGTGTTACTTGCGCTTTATGAACTGAATTTTTGTAATTAATTTACATGGAAATCAACTCTCCAAATATTTACCGTCTACAGCTCCCACAGCTTTACCTTCTGTCAGATATAACTATATTAGAAGGACGAACGAGCAATGCCTGGGAACCAAAAAGGGAAGAAAATTTTTCCTTTCACACCCTAAAATGCAGTATTTCTCACTACTCTCCTCCACTTTCTCTTCCCCCACCCTATTTCTCTCTCTCTCTCTGACTCTCTGTCTCTTTAGACTGTTATTCACCGAGCCAGAAGTGACATTCATTCAAGATCTGCCGGTTAAAATGATCAATAACGCTATGCAAAATCAAGCCTCATAAATTCTAAAGAGTTTTCATATGTTAGAACGGGGGTGTACAATAAAGAAAAAATCGAGTGGTTGTCAGATTTTTATTTTATGCTCTAAAACAGTTGTACAGCTTCTAGCTCAGAAAACCTCAGAAAACAAAATCAATGTTTCCAAACTGGCCATCCTGCCCTAACCTGACATTCCAGCCATCTAGCGGAAGTAAAAAGTACCACCCCATCCGCATGAAGACTGGTGAATTCGTGAACAGTGAGCAACCGACTCTTACAGTAAATCTACCCAGTTTCGAAACACATTATTTCGTGGTACGAAACGCTAAATTCGCTACCGAATTATGTACTATACAGTATGTTCCATAGTTTTAACAGCTCTACACGGATGGCTCCATTACGGAGCTAAGAAATCAAGTATACGCTCCAATATACATCTCCATTATGGGACAAAGATATTAGATGTATTCTACTGCTAGATGTGACAGCTCTCTATAGACGGTTCCATTATGGAACCAGGAACATATTTTACTGTCAAAACACGTCTCCATAGATGGCTGCACTATGCGACCGCCATATTAAATGTATTCCACACTTAGTTTTAATAGTCTCCACGGATTGCTCCTTTATGGAGAGACGAAATTACGTACGTGATCCACAGTTAATTTTAGCAGCTCTCAACAAACTGCTCATTGTAGGACTGAGATATGATTTTAGTGGCCCCACAGTTGCTTTTAATAGCTTTCCATAGATAGCTTCATTACGGAGTTATGAAATTAGGTATACATTCCACTGTTCTGAATATCTCCAGAGGTACTTGTAATTTAAACAGTTCTCCAGAGATGGCTCTATTAGGGAGCCACAAACTACATGTATGTACATGTATGTATGTTTGTGTGCCTAGTTACAGTTCGTTTACAATGGGAATGGGAATATGTCATCGTCATTTAATGACGCATCATCAGAACGGTGATAAATCTACTTTAACATACTACCGGAGACTATAAGCATATGCGGAACTCCTTTTCGTTGCTAACAAAACGTGTAATGTGGCCTGCTTAGTAAAGTAGACGGACTATTATGGTCTGTTCATATTCTCGTGAAGCCTGGATGGAGACCAATCAGAAGACATTTATTCAACTGGATGGTGAGTTGAGGTTGTGATGGGTCGGCTCACACGGTACAGAGGCGGACTGGGAAACGTTACCAAATGCTCCAACAGATCTGGGAAAAATTGACGAAGCTTCGCGTCGTTGTCATATATTGCTTATAAATATTCTATTTTTATATAAACCTCCCGTTTAGCCTTTTGCAAACCCTTCAACTTTCTTGACTAACGGTAAACGTAGCAACACTGTGGTTTATGAACTGCATACAAGAGAACCGTCTTGTACCACTGACAAACAACAACTGAGAATTTAATGTCATACCGAGCATATCCCGAGACTGGACACGTCTACTTTATAACTGCTTTGGCAAACTATGCGTTTCTAAATATATAAATGTCTCTAGTCAGTATAGAGCCAGAAAGTACAATGGCATTTAACCTTAGAATTTCGTTCGTGTATACATGGATTCTATTATTAAACCGAGACATTTTTTATGTACGTGTAAAACAGCCTCCTTTGTCATACTCTACTCCTTGTTGTAAGGGTTTGTCTTTTACTTTCTCTAGTGAATTTTATTAATGAATTTGCATAAAGAACGTTCCAAACTTCATCAGTATTAAGCATCTTATTTTCTACTCAAACCCCATCCCGTGATGTATGTTATTAGACAGCTCAGTGTATCCATGAGTTCGAAGTCATGTGTAAGATACCACCTGCGTCACTATCATATTTTCGCTCTGTAAGTGTATGATTCATGCAGAATTCGGCGACCCGTTACAGCAGCTTCTTGCTGTCTTGTCCGCGTGCCCTGTTCTTCAACCAATTAACGCTATCAACCTTGAGATAATTTCGTGCAATATGAGGCAACAGACGAGACTGAACTAGGCCAGGACAGAATTGGTGAAAATGTTGATGTATTTTCCTGTTCCACAACAACAGAACTTCGTCGTGATTACATGAGTTTTATCCGGTTTTTCCACGAAGACTTTGTACCGTGCAGAATGTTGCGAAATTATATCTTATCCTGGAGTGAGACTGGACTCATACCTCCCATATATCAGCAGATTCCCGCAGTATCAGCTGCCAGTATTAGTCCGAAACCAGTCCATTTATCAACTCCCTTCGCTTTGATAAATCGGTCAGAAACCACAAGCTAGCCTGTCAATCTGCTATCCTCACAGACAGAAAGTCTCCATCATTATACAGGCCTGCAAACAAGTGACTGTTCCACTGCCTCTCATTTGTATGATAAGGCATCGTTAAATGATCACAGGATCACTGTTATACAAATATCTAGATGTTATTCACCGAGCACGAAAAAGAGACTATACTGAGGACACGGAAATTAGTACCAATGATCAACTCCCCCCCCCCATATATATATCTCAAGCTGTTACTCTTCGCCCTCCAGTGAACTTTCTTATATTCCCTTCAAATATCCACACGAATGCTGGGAGTGGATAACCTTCGCCAGCTACAAGAGCTTTTGTGCTTCAGGGTAACACAGCAGGAGGCAATGAGTTGGAAGCCTCGAAGGCTGACATCACTACAATCCACTGGGTAATTTTCGGTGACTTCAGAGCAAAATCGTCGATATGTCATCCCTTTGAAATAATACACGAAGCTCCATGGGTTGACACTGATGTCTCGTAGGCGTATTAATAAATTGACTGATATGAATAATTAATTAATATTTATTTATATTTGTTTATTTTTTATTCAAAATTGAATTACAACATTTGCATTATATTAGGACGTTAATGTCAAAACCACCTGCCATATTGCTTTGCCTCGTACGATAACAAAGGCTCTAGATGTCGACTCATTTGGATTTGATTTCAACAGGAAATAAATTCCAGCTTTGGGCAGAATAGGAACGTCATCGCCAGAGCTAAAACATTACGAAAGCTCTTGAAGAAATTAGATTTAGAAACCGGATAGAATGAAGATACAAGATTTGTGGAGAAGAGCGCAATTTCATTTCCACCAACAACGCACGTTAGCACGGTATTTCAATGATGTCACATATATGAAATTTTATACAAATAGCTTCGAAACGACCGTACTGAAAAACACGCGTCAAATTCTATTAATCCACATTCTGTACGGCGCGAATAAAATGCGTATTATAAATACTTAATAAAGAGTTCATGCACAGTAATCAGTCTATTGAAAGTGTAGCTTGAATTCATCATCATCATCAGTAATCTGTCAGACGACAGGTCCACAGTCTCTTCCAAAACAATTCCTCCACTTAATGCGATGTAGAGCTTTCTCCTTCAAATGACAGTATCCTCTTCTGTCCCCAAGGTCGTCCAGCATCTTCTTACGTCTTCTTCCTCGTCTTCTTGTCACTTCTATCCGCCCATCTATCTTTCCTTCGATAACTTCTTTTAGAAGGCAGTTTCTGCGTAAAACATGACCAATCCAATTAGCTAACTTGAACTAAAGGATAAAAAAAATTTAACTGTGTAAACAGGAACAGCGTAATCACAGCGCGTTTCTTACCATGCAGTGGTCGTGTATATGAAACCTGCACATTAAATCGATGGTTATGTTACGAAACCCTAACAAATGGATTATCATTCAGCGAAACTTGTGAGCAACCAACTCCTCACGATTCTCAAGTAAATCCGACCCCGTCTGTGCGCCTGTATACATTCCTGATTGCACAAGACATGATCGTGGACAAAACCACGTGGCATCCAATTCGCCTACGTCCCATTTCAAACCAATCGATCACCGTGATGGATAAATCAAGGCGGAAGAGAAGTGTACACGGGGGGGAAGGTGACAGGTTAGCCTCTGTTCTCAGGAAAAGTGACGTCTTCATTATCGGAGTTCTCAGGTACTCTTTCCTTAAATGTTACGTAATGTGGTCTATTAGAAATTTACCAACGTTACGAAGGAATCTTATTCCGCCACCTACAGCGTAGAAGATTGATTCTGAAAATGGAGGCAGGAAGTTCATCAGAATCCTTCGGGAATATGTGCCAGATATCATGGTCTTTTCCAATATTGTCCTGTGATATCTGGTACATATACTCCGAAGCTTCGGAGGGACAAATTGTTTCTATTGTCAACCCTGAAAATGTAGGCAGTGGATGTTCTTCCGAGAAGTGAGTACCTACCTCCCAGACAACACTGCGTCTCCCTCCATAACATTAAAACCTGTATACTCCCCGCTAGGAGAAGCTGTACTCGCCAACCGGTACAGGCAGCGCCTGCTTCTTGCCCATTCCTCGAACGAGGGGCATCTTTCCCAGAAGAAGGTGTAGCCGTAAATGAGGGCTTGTTTACGGTTTCAATTTTGCTCTGATTTCACCGAGGTGACATCAATTAAACAACCGTTTCACGCTTTCACTGGCTGTCCAACCAGTTCGCTCGCAAAGTTACTGCTGCTGGGTTCCTCCACTTGCACTATGCCTCGTCTCAAAGTGGAATTGGGGCTTTCGTACTGCCTAATCGCAATTCATGGTCCCACCAGATCCAAGTCACAAACTAGTTATGTAGCAATTATAACACTCAAATAAATGACTTCATGGATATAAGTCTTTCATGAGAAGCTAAAAATTACTCAGCTACTCAAGAAATTAGCAGCGTTCAAAGGAACATGAAGGTTTATTATACTCTTTGAATTAATATATAAGGGGTGGGCCTTCTCGGCCCTTGAACCGCGACCTACAGTGATCTATTGTGTTTTATTACACTCTTTACAAGAGCCCTGGTCCCTATCCTGAGCCCAGTTAATCCAGTACACACATCTCCATCCTACTTCTGCAAGTTAAATTTTAATAATTTCATCCCTTCTACTTCTAGGGAATCTGAATTTTCTATTTGCTTCAGTTTTCCTTGCCCAGAATTTATATGGGCTTCTTTTCTGTATGAGGGCGCTACATGTCTTATCAATCCCAACCACTTTAATTTCATAATCCTAAAAAGGTATGTCGAGGAGTGAAAATTATGTGCCCCATCATTAATTCTATCACCCCCTGTTACTTCCTCCCTTTTGTGCCCAAATATTGTCCTCAGTGCCCTGTTCTCAAACACCCACAGTCTAGGTTGTTCCCTTAATGTGAGATCCAAATTTCAATATCTTATAAATCAAAAGTTAAGATTGCACCTGTCTGTTTTTCAATGTTTACTCTTTTAGATAGCAGGCAGAAAGGTGGATGATTTTGAACGGAATGATAGCAAACAGTCCTTGAATTTAATTTTCTCTTAATTTCTCCATATCTAAATTTAGATATGTGACTGTCGTTCCCAGAAATGTGCATTTTGCCAGATTATATACCTACTTATTAACTCTCTACGTTTATATCAAAATTTGACATGCATTCCTGTCGAGACATGAACATATACCTAGCTCGATTTCAGGTGACTTTTAGACCTGTCTCCCTGCCCATGTTTATAGACCATTACATAACATAATGTGGCACGTATACTAGTTGCTGGGAAACGACCGCGAGATAAGCAAATATACAACAGCTTCGCAAACAAATACGTTCCTACGACTAGGTGACCAGGTGACCAGGTGTGATGTTGAGAATCACAACGGGATCCATGCCAGAAAATAGTGTTCATCAACATCTCCCTTACTTATCCCGTTATTATGTTAACTAATGATGTATCAACTGGTAAGTTTAAGCAAAGTTGAATGGAGAACTTTTAAAGTGCGATAACTAACAGCCTGGCTAACTTGAAAATTATGACATGTACATTAGTATATACAGCTAATAACCCACCTAAATTGTAAAGCGGAAGATAAAACTAAAACCTAACGGATTTGTAACGTATGGTACATATTACGAACATAATGAATCTAAGGAATGAAGTCATTATTGCTATTATTGCTAATATTTGTTAAGATACTCAAGAAATTCGAGATATTCATTTAACCCACATAGCCATGTTCATAAAATCCCCCCCCCAATAATCTATAAATTTGGATGAATAAATCAAATCAGTACAGAGCCATTAATTTAGTGCCGATTTTAATATTATCCTCCCGTCTACGACTAAGTCTTCCCTGAGTTTGAAATACCATGAGTCTTTGTGGAAGTATCCTCTTGGGTTTCAAATTACGACCTCTCGAATAGGAGTCTGAAATCTTCGCTGCACTAGGTATATCGCAGCTTCACTGAGCTTACTCTACTACATTCCCTAGTATGCAGACTTGACCGCACAACACAACTATCGGAGAAGTTGCCGGCCCCTGGCGGTTTAACTACCCCTTGGATTCAACCCAGCCATTACTTAGCAGTGATAAGGGGATACATGGAGAGACAGAAACTGATGTGGATTTATGAAACACGCCCCTGAGATTGGCTTAGGTGCCATGATATGCAAAGTCTCATAAAAATTGGCTCAGCCATTCCGAAGTAGATAAAGGGATGCACAGATACACAGACAGCATGGTGATCATACAAGCCTACTATTATTCTTTCAAAATAAGGAAAGTAAGATAAATATGATGCATAAAATTTGAGACTATTGTAATGCCTCATAAGGTTCATAAAATTTTATTTAATAATTTCGAAAATCATAATCGTCTTATTCATCAGAAAAACGACCCTTTG
This sequence comes from Cryptotermes secundus, assembly GCF_002891405.2. Taxonomy (NCBI): domain Eukaryota; kingdom Metazoa; phylum Arthropoda; class Insecta; order Blattodea; family Kalotermitidae; genus Cryptotermes; species Cryptotermes secundus. The sequence goes on from NW_019734354.1 coordinate 1,275,556, forward strand.
TGAGCCATAACCTGCATTACAAATTAGATAAAATTTAAAACTGCAAATTTGAACAATTTTCAAGGCTTCAGACGACGGTGTATCTCACTTGTGATTACTGAGTGTGGTTTTGGTCCACCAAGTTCAGAGAAACACAAAGTTTAGGAAGCGGAGCTGCTTTCCTTCCTAATTTTTAGGATGGGAGTTCCCAGTTTCATGCAATCCCAGTGTGGGGTAACTGCACCTGAGGCAAGGTTTCATCAGCATGAGATAATAAGAAATTTGTAAGAACTGCGCATGAGCTCATGAAGGTGTGCGACTATACAAAGAAGGAATTTGAAAAGAAGTCCACAAAACTGAACGAACCCCGTGAAACACCGATACAGAAGAAACACACATGTGCCTCCTATACGATTAGTGTCCTCTGCAGAAGAGAAATAGAACCCAAACTGACGAGGGAGACGCTCTTGAAGAGCCTGCCAGATCCTACCGACCTTAAAAAAAGGGAGCAACCCTCATTCCTGGCAAGTGGATTCCATGTGGATGAAATTTCCAAGCAAAATAGGCTGTTTGGATATGCTACACACGCCATAATGGCCCACTGCTTGTATTTCCTATACCTGCTCTTAATTTTCATTTGCAAAACCCTGGCTTCATTCCAGCTTACCGTATGACCCTCTTCATAAGCATGTAGGGCTCGTTATGATTTTTGTAAAAGACCCTTTTTGGTACTGCACAGAGATTTCTCAGTTTACCACAGCGTCCATACCGGCTTTGGGACCTACACAGTCTCCTATTCATCTGGTACCGGGAGCTATTTCCGAGGAGTATAGCTGTCTGAGCATGAAGCTGACTATTCGCCTCCACATAGCGCTGAGCTTAGGAATATATGGAGTTATGCATACAATTCTCATACACTTTCATGACGTGGTGCTTAATTGAAACATGAACAACTGCAGCGTTCTGCCTTATGCAACTGAAACCTCCACCGCAGTCGCATTCCTGTGTCACAGCGGCACTGCAGCTCAAACAGGCCAGTGGGTGTCCACACAACCTTCGGTCCACGCGAAGCAAGCTGCAGGCCCGCAAACAGTTCCTGTGGCTCTCGGACCCTGCTTCAAATCCAAAAAGCAGGAATATTAAGCAAAACGGTTTGTGTTTTCCTCGACATTAACAAGAAAGCAACTGGAATTTATATATAACGTACAAATAAAGGCCAGCTCATTTCACGCTCCCATATCTCGAGTAGGAGGAGAATTTTAATTATGTCCTGCCGTTGACAGGATAGGTGTGAAAGAATGACAGAGTAGGTAAATAGTGGAGTGGAGGAGAAAGGGGTAAGTGGAGAGAGAGAGAGGAGGGGACGTGACCGAATTATTTTGACGTGAAGGGGAGAGAGGAAGGGAAAGACACACAAGTGAGGATGGGGTGCAAAAATAATAAAATTGGAAGGAGTACGGAAGGATGAAGATAAAGCTTCGAAGGAAGTAAATTATTAATTATGTTATTCCAAATCCGTGACTANTAATGCGCTAATAGTAATACAATCGAATACAACCCTTAGAGCCATAATACAATTTGTTGGTGCTATGGTGCCTTACTTTCTGGACTGTGTGCAGTTNGAATTATTTTGACGTGAAGGGGAGAGAGGAAGGGAAAGACACACAAGTGAGGATGGGGTGCAAAAATAATAAAATTGGAAGGAGTACGGAAGGATGAAGATAAAGCTTCGAAGGAAGTAAATTATTAATTATGTTATTCCAAATCCGTGACTAATAATGCGCTAATAGTAATACAATAGAATACAACCCTTAGAGCAATAATAAAATTTGTTGGTGCTATGGTGCCTTACTTTCTGGACTGTGTGCAGTTCCGGTGATGTGTATCTGCGTGTGGAAGATCTCATTAGCACACCTTCACTGATGACGCTGTGAAGTGAAACCCTTTGATTACCCCCAACAACATCCAGACACGCCACAGTGGGTGGTCAAGCCCAAAAATACACACTCAGTTTCGTATGAGCGCATTTCCAAACTTTCAGTGAACTAGTGGAGAACCACCGGGAGATGAGGCGCCATGCTAGCTGAAGTCAGAGATAAGCGGATTATATGGATTGCTTCCACACGTGCTCGGACCGGCTATACACTCTGTTGGCCACCCTGGGTCACGTTTGTGTACATGGAAGAAATTAAAGGAAAAATATCTCTGCTGAAATAGATACTTAGAAGTGTGAACTGATGTAAATAGGATCAAGAGAGATGGCATATTACATAATTTATTTGATGTTTCAAAGTTGTAAGGCGATAGAACACTATGAAGGAAGTCGTCTTCTGGGTTTCGGCGGCGTGTATTCTTTGTTTTGGCCGACGTTTCGGAGGAACGTATCGCCTCCATCTTCAGAGCAGGTGAATGGCTTGTGAATGCAGAGAGCAGTAGCTGTAATGATTAGGAAGTGAAAGGCGCTGCTTTATATACGAAATAGGCAGGGGGGGGTGGTTATGGAGAGCGGACCAATAGGAGCAGTGGAGAGCGATTAAGGCCATATATGGTGTTGTGTGCTAAGGGAGGGGGGGGGNTGTTTACTCTTACATTACAAATACATTAAGTGTTGTGTGTCTTTGTGGGCACTAAGTGTCTTCACAACCCCTATACAGTGTGTATAAGTCCAGGATCCCAACGGCCTTCCCCCTTCGACCTGAGGCCCGTAAGCCCTGAGAAAGAATCCAGCTCTACCCATCTTTACCCACTAATCCCACTGTCCAGGAGACTAGTGATTCACCTTCACCTTTCATCCATCCTAAAGCCCCTGAGAAATTGCCTAGGAATCGGACCCGTGATCGCAGCCGGACTCCCGCATCATCAGTGACTGACGTCAATAGTGGTGCAGGTCAAGTGATTAGTGAAAGGTAAGACAACTAACCTTGAACCGACCCCAAGAAACAATTACAAAGTGGAGCACGAAGTAAGGGCGAGTAAAAGAACAGTTACTACGTGGCGAACAGTTACAGTACTACATCCGAAACATACCGGAAACTGGTAGCATTCCTTACTCGAAGGCAGAAGTAAAAACCATAATTTATGTTACTTAGTGATGCACTGCCTTCGGGCTCTCGAACGCTGGGATCGTGGGTTCGAACCCAATTGTGTCATGGGTTTCTGTGTGCGATTATTCTGTGTTTGTGCTGTTTTGTGTGTAGGTAGCGGCTTTGCGACGGACTGATCCCCCGCCCAAATTCCTAGCAACTGTGCATAGGATTGCGCAACTGAAAAATCGGCCAAATCCCAACAAAAGTTGTAGATCCATTGATGATGGATGAATGACTTTACAGTGCTTTATCAGCTATAGTGCATGTATAGTGATAGTTACTGAGAACGAACTCATAAGAACTAGCACAGAAGTGGTCGTGGTATATTTCAACGAACTCAGTACACTCTCCTTGATGGCCTAAAGAGGACGACGAAAGGCCCGGTGAATTTCCAAATTCCAAAGCACGAGTCAACCGGCGGCTTACCAAAGTATTGCTTCATATCTGACGGAATTCCAAACCTCTGCTAGAGTAAAATTGTTTTTATTTATTTATATATTTATTTATGCATTCATGAATGCATAGACTAGTTCATTTGACTTCATTTAATTATTTTCAGTGTACACGATATTTTAATGAACTAGAAACATTTTAAAGAGAACAACAGTGGCAAGTAAGAGACTGCGTCGTGTTCTGGCTCAGGAGAAAGTACATAGGCCCTAAGTACTCTATATATTGTCAGTTTTTCTTTTGCTGATTTCGTTCATCCGTGTTTTTGTTCTATAGTTCGTCTCCCTTTCATTGTGTATCTCCTTCGTGGATATCGTTATGCTAATTATTATGTATTTATTCATTCGCGAATATTGCCATCTTCCCCATTCTCTCTCTATTTCTTCATATTCTTTTTTCTCTCTGTCCAGTTGTCTTCTCACACCTGTCCAAACCGACTGACGCTAATCCAAACCGTCGCTGAACCACTGGTGGGTTTCGATGTATGTCACAGGCAATAAGAGCCTCTTCTTTTTGTAAACACGCTTAAACCTCCGAAGCCCGAAATTCAGCTCGTATCTCATAAAATCACATCATGCTTTATTATGAAAAGCAGTTAAAGCTGCTTTATAACACGTAAAGCAATTCATTGTAGATTTCGGGAATCATCCGGAAGAAAACTGAATGGTTAAATTTAATATTTTTTAATGTTACAGCAGGTGATACTCGTATATATGATTTACGATTCTGTCTTAAGGAGTTAAAATTAACTCAAAAGCTTCAGTATTACTTATATGAAAAACAGATAAGAATAAATTACATTACTGTACCTAAACCTCTCTTGAGTACGTAACTTTAGATCGACAATAGTAAAATCAGTGCCACCCCAATGTATGGCAGCAAGCAAAATACGTAACCAATCGATGGAAGTAATTTCCTGAATTTGCCGTCAGATGGTAGCAAATTCCATATGGAACCCGGAGAGAAGGCAAAGAAAAATGACCACGGATAACAGCAGGGCTCAAATATCTGAACCAAGCCCAAACAATTTACAGAAAAAGAACAGTTCAAAAGACCAGGTACTGTTAGAGAAATCTTTAGACGAGTTGGAGTCCATTCAGAAGGAGGACCAAGTACAGAACGTATGTGTTGATGACGATAATCAACTTAGTGATAAACTCCGGGGACGTTAAAGCAATGATCAGACACCTGTGGAAAGCCGTCGAGCTTCACGAACAATATTACAACAAAATTCAACGGGATTCAACCATTTAAGTTCGTTCAATGAAACTATAGAAGCCGTCTACAAAGCAATTCCAACAAAGGAGTCAGAACACAGATGTCATAATGCTGTCAGAGACATGGTTCGACGGAGCAGAAAGTGTATACCTGAAATGGTTGGACATATTGAGAAAAGAAAGGAACGAAAGGGCAGGTGGTGTTGTTAATTCACAAACAAACTACTTAAATTTATTTAGAAAAAAAATACACGTGTATGTGCAAAATAGTAAGAACATATTTTTAGAACTAAGTTAAGAGAGATGTTCGGAAATTGCAGGACGACCGCTGTGATAGAACAAGATGTTTATAAGAATGTGTTACAGAGGGCCCGATGATCATTACCGAGGGCATTTTTGTGCATACCTATGAATTTTTTAAAACAGTTTGTCAATACATAGCAGTAAATTGAGATATTAAAAAGCGTTACAAACATTATTTTGTTTGAAAATCTGATTAATGCAATCTCTCATGCCTCAAGTTTCCACCATTTGGGTATGCAGTGAGGCTACAGTTGCGCTTCATTCACATGAATGAGGCAGGCAACTGGGTCAGACCGAACATTTTTTATGATCTATGAAACTGATGTTTTTCCGTGAGAGCTTGAAGAAGTGGCGAACAAACTTCTGCAGACAAATCCCCGGACAATCTCCAAACTTCTCACTGCGTGGAGAAACCAATGGAACTGACGTGAAGTGTCAGGTTTCGTGCTTTCAACTTTTGATTCTCTTTGCGTTCCCTTTTTGTTGTGTACAGTGTGTTCCATAAAGTACAGTCGAATGCACATAACGATGGACTTATTTTTGTAAACAGAAACGTAATATTACTAAAATTTTTTTTGTGTATGGGGATATATGTTATTGATGTTTATTTAAAGATAATTTGTCAGTTAAGAGGTTGTGTATTCGACGATCTCTAGAGGAGAGATGTCCTGTTCCAGTCTCTATAACAGGGACCTCCTACAGAAATTTAACCGATCACGAGCCACGATTCTGAAAGATGAAAACCATAGTCCCTTCAGTTTTGGATAAAGCCGTCAGTGTGGGGAAATATTAGGATTTATGTTTTTGCAGCTCTACTGAAAACAAAAATCACAAAAATTTCCTTTGTGTTCTATCTGTACGTACTTCGGTGTAGTCCTGTCTCTAAGCCCTGAAAGACTAAATGGACATTTTAGTTTCTCGGTTTTGAAGAATTTGTCCATCATTCATCAAACAGCTATGCCTATGAATATTCTACGTAGCTCAAGAGATAAAAACCCTTGACAGTGGCTAGAAAATATTAAATTACAATTCTTTTTCCAGAACAGATCTAACGACTTTTATTCACGTTCAGGAACTTGTGGAGGCCATCTTCCTGTACAGAACTGAATTTGTGGTATCTCTAAGCAACAGTGGCATTGTCTGTAGCGGTCCAAAAGCGAAATAGCAGTTTTCTTGAAAAGACTTCACCGACTTCGATTAAATTGTAACCCTATACATAGGCAACGAATGCAAAGAATATTGTACTGCCCAAAATACAGTATCTTAAACATAGCTGGATTTGATCAACGGCCTCTCGACCAGGGCATAACCACAAAATATTTTTTTCAAAATTTTCCAAAGCGGTTTTGATTCATTTCGCCAACTTGTAAGACTGATAGTCCAAAAACTGGAAATTTTCATAGATTCAAATATTATTTCTTTTAGAACAGTCTAAGACTGGGTTCTATGAAGCATACATGAGAAATTATGTGCATTATATTTGCCCACATTTTCAAATTTTATACCCTCAACAGCGTCAAAATATTAGTGTTGCTGTTGTCCCGCCAGAGTTCGAACCAAGCACTGCCGCAATACAAGTCTGGAGTGTGGCTGCCACACCAAAACTGCCCTACTCTACGAATCTTTTCTATTCTACGGGAGATATTACGGTTTTTTTTTCTGAATATGCGGGTCTATGTGGCGATATATTGCGTAATATTCAGTTCCCCATACGCGTTACACTTCTCTTCAAAGAACTTCTTCTAAAGTTTTCAAAACTAATAATAAACTTTACGAATACCCACTTTCTTCAAAATAATTAGACCGCTGTACAAATTATACCTCGAACTGTTAATCACGAAACTGAGCAAGTTAGCCGGGGCAGAAAAGTTTCTGCGTTTTTGGAAAGTGTCCAGTTTGAACCTCGGCCGGGGCACTGAATATCCTGTTTGAAATATTTGCTGTTCTCTTCTCAATTCTCTCGGGTAAATGCCAGGACAGAAACAGAAATTAGGCTACGATTGTTTCCTTCCACATCCTTGGACGCAATACAGTCTGAGATATAGAAATTCACTAAGCATATGAGTACAATTTGGTTACATTTACATGTGTTACTGCCAGATCCCATGGGTCCCTTGTCACTACGGTAGGAGCGTCCTCAGGTTTCAGATATTGCAGATGATCTCAAGGTAAAGAAAGACACCATCACATGTTACAAGGAGTCTCCTAATTACATACAAAACCTTTGATGTAGCCTAGTCAAAGACAAAGGGCTTCGAGCCTGGCATATTGAGATCGCCCATGGAGAGGACCATTGAAATCACAAGGACATTAGTGAAGTATTACACTTAATTAAGGATTCAGCAGACCAGATTGGACAAGGATGGCACTGAACCAGCGGATTGATTTCTTACTTTGCAAATAGAAATTATATTTATCACCCTGAAGACAGAGATAGTATTTTCTACATAAATATTTATTACCATTTATGAAACTACATGGATTCTTCCTAACTTGGAAGACCAGAAAATGTAACCGTTATTATTAATACATGTAAATGAAATTTCATCAAAACAGACAGTCATGACCTACGCAGCAAGGCCTACTTTCGTTGTGTTCTTGTGCAGAGAACGTACAGAAGTCGACATCACATGAGGAAACATTTAAACCTCTATTCGTGTCGCCTGTCATCTTTCGTCTTCTTGTAACCCTCAGAAGTCGCAAACAGAGCCAGGATCTCAGAGCTATCCAGCGAGACAGCACTGCCAAGACCCTTAACGGCTTGGGATGCATCTTCGCGCCACTTCTTCACTTTCCATTGAACATGATACACGATTTTTCACATTAATATCCCTACATACACAACACTATCTGACAAAAAATTGCATATTTCAGTCAAATAAATTTATATAGGCTGCAATTGTTACTTTTTTGGCACCAAATTCATACCAAAATCATGACTTTCTCATATACGTAATAAATATAAAAATTATTTTTGACGTGAAAGTGTCAATTTCGAGATCTTGAAGGATTTACATGTTTCCAGCTTCCTGAATACAACTTGGAGTGCTTCCTGCCAGCCTGTACTCGTATGTACGATTAGCCTATGCCTAGATACGTACGTATACGAGCGCCTTATTAGCGCTTGAACCTGAACGGTTGGACGGATGGCATTCAGGGTAAGTACTTAAGAGTTAATCTACGTACCATAGGCCGGTGACTGGTGAATAAGCACATTCTGTGCCCAAAATTATGGACGTTACAGATCGGCTATAAGAACGAAACTACAATTGTGTAGGAAAACATTTTAACGATTTTGTTTACGTTTTTAATATTTATGTATACTCTCTCCTTAAGTGAGACTGGAGCAGTGGCATCTTCAAGACAATTACGATATGCTCTATGAGAAATTACGTGCAACGTTTATGCATCAACTTTCGGTATTATATAAGGGCTCTTGCTCCTAGAAGTTGCCTTACATCAAATGTATATTTATAGTACTGGTATATGAGGTGTAAAATATTGTAACGTGGATGGCTAGAGCGTTGCTAGGTAACGGACCGGTAAGGATCCCCAGACCGAATATACACAAGGCAAAATAGAAGATGTGTCTCAACGGAGGAATGTTGTTGCGCGTTGCTAGGCAACAGCGCACCAATGAAGACGCTGGTTAGGAATCACGTGACTTGTTCTTTGTGTGGTCTTTCTTATGCAAAAATAGAAGTACGGCGTCTCCTTCGCGGTTCGCGCAGCCATCGTTGCTATGCAACGTCGCGGTAAATACTCCTCTACGAAAAGAGAGGCTGTTTTCTGTGTGGTCGGTGCGGAAGCTATATAACGACAGTTACAGACAGAACAGATTTCAGTTGCTAAGTGACAGTTATAAAGTGAAGAGTCCAGGAGGGTTCAGCAGTTGAAAGTACAAAGACAGGAATGGAGCGTGAATTGTGAAGATTAATTCAGAATGAATTGGAACCAGCCGTAGAGAAGAGTACAGGAGGTCGGCCTGTGAGAATTTAAAGTGTGATATGAAGATTTTATATGTAATTTTGTAGTGATTTGAAGTGGCAGATTCTGTGTTCAGATTCGTTGCTAAGAGACAAGTAGGAGAGATAAAGAATCGAAGCGCGTGTGTAACGGTGAACTGGAAATTGTGTAAATCAGCGATAGAGATGTATTGCCTGTATTTAAGGGTAATTAAGAGAGTGTGTTTAAGCAAGGTGTCAATGAATTCAATCATCCGAACTAGAACCCGTCATTTGGTCACGCGTACAACCCTGCACGTGACAATATAAATAATATGAAGGGTACATTAATTCATCATACACTAATCCACCGTTAACTACACGTAACAACACTACAACTACAACCCCATTGTGTTAATATCCAAAATTTTATATGCAGAGCCAGATTATGCACAGCATCAGAATAAAGGGCACAATATTCCAGTAACTAACATGAATGCATCATCGTAACAGTTTCAGAAATGTTAATAAATTTACTTCATGACATAGCAGAAAAGCGCTATCCGCTAAAGTTGGCACTAATTTCGTCAAAAGCGGTTGTCGCTCGGTCGGTCAGTCGGTATAGTTCGCTTGCGGACTGAAACCACGGAGTTTAGTTTTTTTGGTTTTATAGCAGAAAAGCTTTTTAAACTTCATAGAATATAAACCCGTGTATGGGCCATTCATATATGCAGCTAAAAACAGTCAACATTAAAATGTAAACTTGCCTAACATATTCACAAAAAAGATATGGTGTCGGTATAAATTGGATATCGAAACGTGCAACTATTTCTGAACATATAAAATTTTTTTTAAACGACACATGCAACTGCTTGTATCGATATATCAAAAGAAAAAACTTGCGTCAAATTAAAAGAGCGCGTTTCTAATGGCCTCTTACTTCCAGCTGTAGCACCTGCATTTAAGAAGGCACCGTTTCTGTTTGGCCGTATTTTGCCTTTCTTCTTTAAAATTGTTATGGATTCGAATCATAAAGTAGGCCTGTCTCTATATACGAGGTTTACGTTCACTTTAGCCTTTAATGCCCAGTACTTACTGAGCGCAGGTCTGTGGCATGCTTGCTCAAAGCAAGAAGTGTGAAGCCAGCAGAGACAGCCGTTACTGATTAACGGCTTCGCACAAAGCATATTACCCCAGGAACAACTGGATACAAAAGTAATGGAAATCGGTCCGTTTCGAGATGTTATAAGCAGGACAAGTCTAGAGACAGTCAGTTGATCGTGAATTGCTGCAGCTCAGACCGAGGACAGTTTGGCAACTGTTGGAAGCCGTTACCAGAAACTAGTGAAGACACACCAGACTAAGAAGACATACGTGAGTGCTCTAGTGAAATATAAAGTGAATCATTGAAAGCTTATAAATACGTACTTGTGGCCACGCAACTGTAAGTTTCAATAAATCCAATTACCAATTAAAATCCCTTCTATAGTCGCACTCATATATACGCATGTCACAGTATTATAAAGCTCGTGATTCTGTTCACAGAGTGTATTTATATTGTTGATGTATTTTAGGGTCCTGTTGCACTGATTTCCGTCCATGATATGTATGCCGTGTCCGTCTTGTAGTGCACTCAATTTCACCTGTTATTTCACAACATGTTTCGGCAACATAGTGCCATCATCAGGTGCTCCATTTATGTTAATCTATTGCATTGCTTGCCATTCTGTCATTGTAAAATTATTTTAAAATATTCGTCAATTATAACAAATTTTTATACACTAAAATCTTGTTAAGATATTCATCTTATTTGTCCCAATTCAAACCCGCGCATGGTTCCTCCACTATGGGAGTCGTTTCTCTTGTACTCCGTGCAAATCGTGTCTCGTGATGTGTGTTCCCTTTTTGGCTGCGGGTGTATTTATATGTTTCGTTTGAGCCTCATGATATAAATCAATTACGAGTTTTTCGCTAAACATCATAAAACTAATGATCTTTTTAATGGAGATGCAGTGTTATATGTGAGGAACAAACTGGATTTTCATATATTATTTGCTTACAATTCCACTGGATTAATAATAATATACCTCCTGTTTAGATAATCATTTCCATTATCGCTATACATTAACTGCTCGCAAGTGTTCTGGCATGAGAAGTATAATGCTTTACAAAATAAAGTAACCGGTTTATAGTCGTGATAAGATCTCGGGGCTGCTATAGAATGGGAAATTCTCGTCTGATAAATGGTACATTGAATACATCATGGAAAGCAAGGAGCAGCAAGCCGTGTTGTATTTCACTATTCGTTCAAACTGTATATGTAAGTTCATTCCATATTGTCCTACCATTTTGTAACTGTCACTGTTGTTACCACTCATAAATAGACATCAATAAACAGATGCTATAGGTGTCTGGGCTTCCTCATGGAAGTCTCAACATTATCAAATACGATTTATCGCTGTCTGGCAGCATCGCCTATTCTGGAAAGTTAACTTTCAAGACACTTCCAAGTTCATACTTAGAATATCAGTAAATCGTCACTTAAAAAATTTATGCCAAAGACTCTAATTGTATAAGAATACAGACAACGTTTCCTGCATAAAATCTGCTGCACAGTATGTTGAATAACATAACATAACATAACATTATTTCCAATTATTTGGCTTGGATCATGCCACTATTGCAATTTAGCTTGTTTCCTTTGATCTATAGCTTTGAGCATCCTTCTTCAAACCATAGCTTATGCCGTTTCAATTCTTAATATCCTAGACTCCTTTTGGCTGAAATTTTGGTAGTCTCTGTAATATTTTCCCACGCTCAGTTAATATCCACACTAGCGTCTAAATTTTCCCAAACTGCGAACGTGTTTGAGATTTTAATATAATACTGCTCTTTACACTCCTCCTCATTCAGTTTTTTGAGATGGAATCACTCCATAGGTTAGGGTATTATGAACTCTCGAAGATATTTTAGGCAGATTGTGCCTCTGTGGACATCATTATCGGCTCTATGCTCCGAGGCTAACATCATAAGAGCAGCAGTCTATTCATAATTCCGGACAGAAACTAAATTATTATTCAATATCATATTATTTCATAATAATACAGCAATCTCCGATCTTGGCGCAGGGGGTTGTTAGAAGGGTTTCAGCCAGCTAAGGGTGAATTTATTTTCAAGCACTGATTTATATTTTACACATTTATGTGGTATTTCAGTCGCAAGTTGGCCATAAAAATAAGAGACATAATCGAGCGAGGATTGTAATCGACTGTAACTCGTTGCCCTCTACCGGCGTCTGTATTGTAACACAGATTATTCCAGGAACGGAACGCTACTGCCATCTCTAGGTTGATGAGACGAACCATTTGGTATGTAGGCATGATCTCTTGTAAAGGGAACCCTTCCATTCAACCTGTGCAGATGTGACCTATAAGTATTAATATAAGGTTGCTTTGACACGCTCTGTGACCATCTGGATACCAATATGTACGGGGGATTGGAACTTCGCTTTTGAGATATGATGTGTGCCTTTGAGCCGTTAGGAACAGAAACTAACAAAATCTCATGTCTGTCTGTTGGTCCGTCAGTCATATTACGTGGCTGGTTATAGAATCACAGAACAGATTTTCACTGCAAAGATTCACAAACTTTTGTGTTCTATACAGATTACAATTCTGGATAAAACCGAACAACACTAGTCGACATATTTTCCAGCGGGTCTTTGGAGGGTAAACGCTAAATATTTATCCGAGTAAAAATATTCCTGAAACAATTTTAAATAAGTGCAAAATACACATTTTGTCGTCAGTACAGTCAGGCGTTACAAACCTCATCTTATTCTCCTCATGAATCAGTTTGTGTTTCTTTAACCTTGTCCATAAATAGGCATTTCAAACTGTCACTTTTTCAGAGAATCCATTAGGTTATTTCATGTTCGGATTTATGACTGCATTCTCCTCAATCTGTTTTCCTTCATTCTACCCTTAGGATATTAAAATTAGTAACAGAGTCAAGCAACTGACGTGTCCCAATCAATTTGACGAAACAAATTGGAGGAGACGCAAGACAGTTGTTATAATACGCCTATCGTATTGTAACTTACTCTCTGTTCCCCATAAATGCGGACACGATGCGACGGGGGCGACGCCTAATGTGCAAATTGCAACTGACAGCATTCGTCTGAAATCTGTNATTGTTATAATATGCCTATATATTGTAACTCACTCTCTGTTCCCCATAAATGCGGACACGATGCGCCGGGGCGGCGCCTAATGTGCAAATTGCAACTGACAGCATTCGTCTGAAATCTGTGTGCTTTAACTGTGACTCCTCCATCTAATGACATCGTAGGAAACACACATCACCATAAGAGCGTAACTTATATTCAAAACGGTTTACTATAAAGGAGTACACGCTATCCGAAGTTGAACCTTACAATTTTGTGGACCTGACTGGTCTTGACTCCTTATGAAAAACAAAAGTAATTCTTAACCATAAAGTATTTTTCCTTGTACATTGTCCAATATTTGATACGTCTAGAAAATGTTCTTAGAAAATTTATTCATCTGAATGAACTTTCTATTTGAACTTCTGCAGTAGCTCTTTGTGCCTAGAGACATTTTGTTTTCGAGAAAGTTCGCTAATCTATGTTCCATTTAACCATGCATATCCCGTGCCTGAAGAAAAGTAACGCGGATTGTTATGGCGATTACAGAATAAACACAAAAAAAAAACTCTATGGCTTTAGTCCGCAAGCGAACTATACCTTTGTGGGTTAGGGATCAGAGTTCATGGCTACAGATCCAGACGTCCCGGGTTTAAATCCCGGTGCTACCAGATTTTTTTAGAAGTAGTGGGTCTGGAACGGCGTCCACTCACCCTCGTTAGGATAATTGAGGAGCTATTTCAAGGAAATAGAGGTCTATAAAACCGATATAATCGGCCGTGGGGATCCGTTGCGCTGACCATGTGACACCGTCTATTGGCTAACTTCGCCGACAAGCGGAGGTCACTCGGTAGGTCGGTCGATTACTGAATAACGAAGTTTAAAGGTTACTGAAGTAGGAGAAGGTACAATTATTTGGCACAATATTACAGGACTTTCTGCGACTGAATGACAATTATACAAGAAGAAACAAAAAATCAGGGCAGCTGACTTAGAGGACGACATTGAAATTGTGACCTAACAAACATGAAGCAGGATTGTTTACTCACTTAGAAAATACGCAAGTTCAGATACCGGTCTTGTTTGCTACGGGATCTCCTAGATTAAGGACAAGGTTCCAGCCTTGTATCGAGGTCCAAGTGACTCGACACATACAGCGCTGTCGCTAGGCTGTGCCCAATCTCCGTGCTCTATATATTGCTGAGAGAACAGGGGTTGGTAAGGTAGAGTGCTGCTTTTCAATATTGTAGATTCAAACGAAAAATAATAAGGTAATGAAGTGACCAAATTATCTGTACGCATGGTAAGAAAAACAGCGAAATATGCAAGTATGATAACCAGAGTCACAGACCAGATATGAATCCATTCCTGTTGTAAGGAAGCACGAACGCTAACCAATCCGTTCTGTACAGAGCTATTATAAATTATTTGAGTGCAATTAGATTTATTTTCGAAAAGGTTACAGATATTAACACGAAACAATATGAAAACAGTAAGGAAACTCGTTTTGTTGGCAGCAATGATTTTGACACTTTATCCACGAGAGGTCATTCGATCACTGTCAAACGTAAATAACGTCTCTGGTGAAAAAAGGCTCTGACAGGACAAGCAAGATCCATTCCTTGACCCCGTTGAGCCTCTAGCCTCACTCCATGTGACCAACTTGTGCGGATGTGCCAAAAATCAGGCATGCCAACCTCCAATTCCACAGTCCCTTCGAGAGCGAATTTCACAGGCCACAGCTGCGACGTACATGTTAAGAATTCGCATGTCACATTGTAGCTTCTACATTATTAATAGAGAACAAGTCGAACGTCCTGTAACACGTTTCTACTTTTGCATAGCGTTTTCAAGTTTTCGGAGAGCTTCATCCCTTTATCTGTAACCATTTCGAAAATACACCCATTTCTTTCCATTAAAAATATTTATAACAGCCCTGTATTAGACCCTTAAGTCACAATTTCACTTTAACACATCAAAGGAAAACACAGAGCTAGTGAGCTTCATGTATCGTATTCTGGCGGACATGTTTCTAACTCTCGGCCGGAACACCGGATATCCTGTCTGAGTGAATCCCGGCAAATGCCGGAATCGTGTCTCAAATCAGGCCACGAGAGCTTCCTTCCACGTACTCTCCAACTGATCATTTAAACTTATACATACGCAGCTACTGTCAGCGTCGTAGTATAATTATTCCGGGGCAGCATGTCGCACTGAAACGCAGGCTGACTTTCAACAGACTACATGGCGTCATATCCCAGAAGCTAGAACTCGTAACTAACGCTGTAGACACTTTCTATGGACAAGAGTTATCACATAAAACAACATCGTTTCTTCCCTGGAGGATTTGCAGTCCAACAAATCTTGTGTGTGTGTGTGTGTGTGTGTGTATAAATGTTACTCATGCCCATCGCTGTATTCTAAATTGTGCAAGTATATGTGACCTTATTATTAAGAGAGAAAGAGTTCTGCCTAGTGGGTGGGCATAGGGTAAGGCTCTACTCTCGTGGTCAGGGCGAGCTAGGTTCAAATCTCAGACGAGGCCACGGCTCCCATCACCCGATGCTATATAGTCCAGAAAGCGACTTCGCCATGAAGGAACCTAAATACACAACTAAGTTTTCTTTCATCCCTTGACAATTCTTTTCTGTCATGAAATATCCAATTCACCTCCTGCAAGGAAAACATTCGGTTCTGGAACAACAAACTGAGGACTACAGTAGTTTTCTGCTTTTAAAATCTCCTGGAAAAACATGGACCTCTGAAGAAAATATCAATCGCATTAGAGAGGTATTCCAGTGAAGTCCACGTAAATCAATTCGTGCTGCTAGCTTGCAGTTACAAATTCCACGTTCAACAGTGCGCAATGTCGTACTCAAAAGGCTCAGCCTAAGAGCGTAAAAGGTTCAAATGATTCATGCACTAAAACCGAGAGACCAAGTAGCCCGCAGAAACTTTGCTGTGGACGTGCTAGAAAGAACGGAAGCGTCACCCGATTTCCTCCGCCAAGTGTGCTTCCCGGAGGAAGGGACGTTCCATGTTAGTGGAGTTGTAAACAGGCAGTACTGCAGGATTTGGGGCAGTCAGAATCCACATATCACATGTGAGTTGAAGAGAGGCAGACCCAAAATCAACGTTTGGGACAGCATAATGTACGACAAAGTGACTGGTCCACTTTCCTTTTGGGAAAGACTGTGGTCGTGCGCTCGTACTTGGGCATGCTGGAGCTGTATGCGCTATCCCAGTTCGCTCCTGAAACTATTCTCCAACAAGATGGGGCGCCGCCACATTCTGCCATAATGTTAGGAATCACCTGGACAGAGAGATGGCTGGGATATGAACGGGCAGAGGTGGACTAATCGCTTTGCCTCCTAGGTCGCCAGATTTAACCTCAGTAGATTTCTTCATGTGGGGTTATGTGAAGAACACTGTCTACCAGGTTAAGATCAAAGACTTTCAACGCATGAAAGCCCGCATAAGGGACGCTGTGGCTACGGTAATACCAAACATGCTTCAAGCCTGGATATTTGTCGTGCCACCAAGGGAGCCCACATTTAAATTTATTGAGAAAATTATATGCTCAGAGAAAACTTGATAGTTTCCTTTTGTAATGGCGTAACCCATAAATCTGTATAATAAATGTTTTCTGAAATATAATTATTTTATTTGTATACATTCTGTATATCACACTGACGAGGTCAAAACAGTGTTATAAAATACTGTTAATTTATATGGAGTATATTTCATGTAATTACATATCCTAAATTATATAAATTCTTTATATAGTAATAGGCATAATTGTGATTAAGTGTTATTGGAAGGGAAATGATTTAACATGACAAATACTATGTATGGTCATGTTTTAGAGGTTCAGGTTAGTATTACTCAGTATACTGCATTGGCACGAAATAGGCCCAGGAGTTGATGAAAGTATCAAGATTGCTGTAATAGCTAAAGGACGTTAATTATTCGTATATCTACATATTAAGCGGGAAATAATGGGGAGAATTGCCTGCTTTCTTTGACACGACACGGACCTCATAGAAACCGATACGTCCAACAATTCTGCTACTGTTGCTTGTATATTGGTTACCGCGGCAACCTTTTCACCATCGCCCAGCAAAGATAGGTGGATACACAGTCATACAGCCAAGTGGGAGGTGTTTATGAAGTGCCCTGTTGAGATAGGTTTTAGTGCCATGATATACCTACCAAGTTTCATAAAGATTGGTTCAAACAAACTCCGTGGCTTTAGTCCGCAAAAGAATTATACCGACCCAGCCACCGCAACCTGTCGGCGATGTTAGTGCCAACTTTAGCGGAACCGAACCCGGGACCTCTGGATCTGTAGCCAGGCGTTTAAAATATGAAGGGAGGATCCGCAGGCACATAGACGGCAAAGTGATCTCATAAGCGTATTTAATTTTTTCAAAATAAGGAAAGTGGGATAAAATGGATTGATGTTTATGCATTTTTAAGCATTGCAAGCCCTTGAAACGTAGATAATTTTAACTTGTTTTCCCTACCATGTTATCTGAAGAATGCTTAACCCAGATATTGAAATAAACAATAAAATTTTTGTTGACATACACACTTAAGCTTCCGCTGCCGACAAACATTTCATAACCACAGAAAGTAGAATTCACTTTATAGAGCATGTTGCAAAAATTAGGTAGTCTTTGTGGCCGGAATAAACGGACACAAATCGCATCTGTCGTTTCCATGACAATGATCACAGTGTTAGGGCTGGCCTGTCCATGTTATAGCTGTAATCTTCTGCGACAAAGGATCGTTTACTCTACTGGTCCGTTCCCATTAGCAAACTACTGTTCCAACTGGAGGCTGTTACCCACGGATCCACACTACCTACACTAACTCGACCAGGGTTCTGTGATCCAAGTTCCAGCACAGTGTCAAGACTCATGATACGTCAGTCTGTACCGGTAGAACTTCGAAAATATCACACAATATTAAGCATAGAAATCAGAATGAGATTCAAGGTCGTGCAGGTAATTAAAGAAAAATATTGAGAATGACGGTTTGGGCGGTATCCAAAAAAACTTTCACATTACATTCACTTCACTTTCACTGGCCTAGCCGGACATCACTGACAGCAGGCATTCCTTCGCGCATTTCGGTTATAAAAGGAAAGTATTTTTACAAGAGCAGGTACGAGAAGGATTGTTTTAAAATATAACAAGCAATTTATCCCAAATATAACCTTCTCTTCAACCACCGACTCTCGACATATATAAGTTAGTTGTTGGAGAGGGTGGGTTTCCTCATGCACTTAGACCTGTATTGGTCCATTGTGCTTCCCTCTATGATTTCTACCAGTCTCTATATCCTACCGGTACTGGTGCTTACCATCAGTCCCGCCCAGCCAGCGAGACCGGCTCTACTATCTGAGAGGTATCTATAATGCTTCCCCCATCTACCAGAGGTATTAGGGACTGCTGTTGAGCGGGAAACGTCCTTAAATTTGGCTCAGTGACCTCCTTTGGAGATATGAGGTTCTTTTACGTGCCGTAAAGCTACGGCACGGGACCCACGGCTTCAAGTCCCTCCCCGAGGACTTGTTCCCTGAATTTTTCCGTCCTTAAAAATTCGACGACCTCCGCCGGGTATTTGAACCCGCGTACTACGAGTCATGAGGTGGGAACGTTACCTCTAGACTACGGAGGCCGTTCTCTCGACATATATTAGTAAGTATCCAATTCAATGGACCAGAGATATTTTCAGGAAACAATCAGCTGCAAAGACACACGAAATTCTCAGAATTTTATGGAACCAGACGATTAATTACGCCGGTCATAGCAGCCGCGCAGTCTAAAACATGAACTCTCTTCACTCGCTCAGACACTGGGATCGTGGGTTCGAAACCACACAAGGCATGGTTGTTAGGTGTATGTATGCTTTTATTCTGTTTTTAGGTAGAGGCTTTGCGACGAGCTGAACACCCGTCATAGGGGTCCAACCGTCTGTAAAAATGATCAGTAAAACTAAGAAATCGGCCCTATGCCCCGAAGGTGAGAGCAAGAGGAAGGAGAAGAAATAATAAAAACTTTCTAAGCAACTCTAGTCCTTAATTACATAACTGCCATTTTGAAAGCTTCCCATGTTAGTGTGAGAATCTGGACCACACTCTAGTCGCCTAATGCAAAGGGAGGGGGCGGGGTTTGCAGAGTAGTGAGTGAGTATCTATCCCTACAGCTGATCCCAGTTGTCATAGCCACATACTGTACCTCCGACTCAACTGCTGCTTCTGGAAAGCCCGGGATCAAATACAATTCGGACGTATCGGAAACACAAGCGTAAACACTTCTGGAAATTGTGTTAGTGGGAAAATGTTGCTGAATTTTATTTCTTTGACAACAGAGGACAATCTCATACCGAAAATGTCTTCGCATTTCTATAATATTCTTTACCACGATAATGGCTTAGGAGAAGAGAGAATCGTGAATGGCTTCCCCCTGAAGTGACAAGCTGTCTAACCTTATGAAAATATTATCTAATAAATATTATTTAATAATCAATCACATGTTGTATGATATATGAAATTTCTTCAAATAAAAATTATAAGAAGACAATTTAAAATTGTGCATTGTCTTATCTTACGTCCCGTATAATTAAGTCCAAGTGAATATATCGAACTTGGTAACGTACTAATTCTTATTTTTCCCATAAAAACAAGTGAAAACAATCGTCGTATTTACTGAAACATGTTTACATCATCGCTAGAGGACATTCCTTCGTGTTTAAGATACCAAATAATCACAAGTATACATAAATCTTAGAATCATGCCAATGGTAAGTCTCCGAGATTATGTTCTGCATTGCGGAACAATCCGTTGCCAGGACGTTGCCTGGGGAGACATGGAGTTCACGAATGGTCCACCACGGTTCAGACTTCGAGCCTTCATGGACCCTTCTTTTGGGGCTGGTCAAGGGAACATTTCTTGTCACGAAAGCAAGAAACGGAAGTTTCCATAGAGGAAATAAGCATTGCACATAACGACATTATTGAAATCTGCTTCTGTCAGTTCCAGAGTGTCTGGTAGTTACATAAAGGAAATGTCTTATTTAATGAATTAAAAAGCGATTAATTCAATATACAATATATCCTGCATCCATTACTATGCACATTATTGCGCAGAACTGAGTTCCCTACTACGAGCCTGGAGGCCGCGGGTTCGAGTCACGGTGACGTGGATTTTTTCAATTTACCTAATCCTTCCAGCCGCACTATGGCCCTGGGGTAGACTCTGCTTCCAACAGAAATGAGTACCACGAAAGTCTGAGGGGTAGATAGTGGCCGGTGCATAAGGCTGACAAAGTCACCTACATCTGAGAGCCGATTTTCTAAAGAAAATGTGGCAGCCTCGACATCTCATAACCCACTGTGCTTTCACGGCCTGTTACAGGGATAGCCTTCCCTTCCTCACAAAAATTTATAACGTGACAAGGAATCATTCATTTCTACCTGTTATTCAAAGTATCAGCCAATTCCGAAGAGACAAACCTTAGAAACTCGCAAGTAAGGACCGTCCGGGATTATGTTTCGGACTTCCTATAGAAGTGTAGAACATGACTCTCTTTGCAGAGACTCGGTACTGCATTCATTTTCCCATTAGTCTTACCCACCATAACCATCATGAAGGTCGCCATTCTAATACTCGCCCTCGTTTTCAGCAACTCGGCCCTCCAGAGGTGACTGTTAGGCAGCTGGACGAATATGCGAAAGCCTCCAGTAGTTTCCTTAATTATTAATCACATTAAAAACTTTAATACACTGTCTCACTGCGAATATCCGTTTCATGTTTTGAAGGAAAGGATCAGATGTCACTTATAAGTGTATATGAGAACCAAATGTCTTTAAATGTGGATCCATTTGAGATAGACAATGAATTAGGACGGGCATTGAAACTCATAACATCTGATGATGACCTTACACACTGAAGCGTGTAGTAGATATATACTATATAATTGTATATAATAGAGCAGAATATAAACACTCTTATGATCATTGAAGTTCATTAGCTTTTGTGTTGACTGTCTCCGTAGTACCTTAAATAAATAGTGATCACGAGATACAAGTTTCTTCTTGCATTGGCAGGGCAGAATATAATATTGTAGAGTTTGACTCTGTGTAGACTACAAAGTTTTCGGGCGAATATATTGCAACCATTTTCAAATACAAACTGAGGAATTTCACAGCGTGTTTCTCTGCACCTTAAGCAATCTTAAACAAAAATTCATAACGTCACAAACCCGGAGGTAGTATTCCACGATTTCAACCAATATTCTTCGTTTAATACGACACCGAACTTATACCCATACAATCTATAAAGAAATATATATATATATTGTTAATTTAATTTATAGAAAATAAGTAATAACGGAAACCCAATTACGCAGGTCTCCTGGCGCCGAGTTACTGCCCAGTGATTACTCTTTGCAAACAGAGACCGAATTAGGCCCAAAATACGTGTATTCTCCTAATATACCTCCTGCTGATAGGCCCAGTGGCAGTCGAGTTCTGTCCGTATTCGAGAGATCCTACTCCCCGTTCTCAATCTGACACAGATGTCTCCACATCGCAGTATGACGCCTTTCCAGGGTGATCGGTTGGAAGATGTGGACTTCAGGATTAATAGCTTCTATGAAGCCAGTCATATTATTTCTTATTCTCTGGTTGTGTAGAAGGAGCATATTTCGAACGAAACGGAAGAAGCGGAAGAAACTACAGTAAATGTTCTTGCTGTTATTCCTCAAGCTGTATTGCGATCGCAAATAGCGACCTTGCCAATAAGATCACAGATATCTGCTCGAAAGACACACCTGAGAGTTAAGGTTCGGCCACACAGAGCGCTACGTACGCTATGTTCGCTATACCAACAGAAAAATATCTCCCTTTATGCCAATGCGACTGGCCACACAGACTTCCGTACGCTACGTACGCTATGTTCCCTATGTTAGCTGCGTCTCAGAGTGTACACAGCGTACGTAGCGAACATAGCGAACATAGCGTAGCGCTCTGTGTGGCCGAACCTTTAGAGTGTTGTACGTAATCATCAATGTACGTAATTGTGTAACAAATGTTAGCTGAACTATGTTCACTAAAGACAAAAGTTCTATAAGTATTAAAATAGCATTCATCCTGTATATTTCAGAAAATGTATGAACTTTGTTCGCAGATAATTCCGTAAATGTATTCGAGAAAAACAAGTGGCGAAAACATGGAATTTACTTAATTCAATTTATAACATCAAGGGGACAAAATCCGTCGTTCTTCTTATTAAAGCTCTTCTCTAATTCCGAGTACACAAACCATAAAAAGAATGAGTATCTGTTATTACATTCCCCACTACCAGCAATTTACGGGACGTATATATACAGCCACAATGGCCCGCTACATCATTCCGTCTCCAGACAAGACAACTGTACACACCGCAGTCATCATGCAGGCCGTGATCCTGGTACTTCTGCTCGTGACAGGTTCCCTGGTGCACAGCGCTCCACTGGAAGAACAGGAGGACGGTAAGTCTGTGTACAACATCTAAAACGATTCATATCCGCAGCTGGTCTGTAATCCCCGTTTATATGGTGTGAGGGAGGACCCACAGAAAACAACGTCCATTCTCGAATCAACAGGAATGTCTTTGCGTCGCCAAGCAACAGGCTGTTTTCCAAGAATCTGTCTCCGCGGGAATGTGCTTATCGAGCCGTTGCTTTGGAATCGCATCTCCTATGACTACCTTATTACGGCTTCCGGGTATCATGTCACAAGATGTAATATACTGCATATAATCGAAGTAACTGTACAAAATATTTTGTAAAATTGCAGACGAATCATATACATGTTCGCAACAATTCCTTCAAGCAAATCCACGAAAGGATCAGTTGGATTCATAAACTTGAATTCAGTAATGGTGTGTTATCTGCGGAAAGTTTCCATTTAACAATTTCCCAACCTTTCTTTAGTAACAAAATAAGATCAGGAAATAAGCAAAGAAACATGTTTTGAGAGCAAACTTTTATTCCTAATTCTTACGAAGAACTTAAATGCGTAAAGTAATCAAACTGCATTTGTGTAAACTGTTATATTTTTTAGAGTAAGAATCTCTAAGTGTACAATTGAAACTGAAGAGGCGATGAAGAATTGTTCAATATAGAATTACACAGCGAGGAGCCCGATTATTTCAGGAAAATTTCTGGTATCCTACGGCGATATGAAACAATATCTCAGTAAAATGTACAAGGAATTGTATTAAGTTATGATATTACCCAAATCCTGACAAACTCCAAAACATTCACGAAGAAAGTTTACAATAAATTTAATCTGAAATTCGCTATCGAAGATATTTCGGTGAAATTACTTCCGTTTTCTAGGTAGTTAAACTAGGAATAATTAGATTTTCGTAACGGCTGTATCAGCCGACTGGATAAGAACAACTTCCTCTTTCCTTTAACAATTGCAATGCTGCGTGAGATTCAGTCGGGATGTTTATCATAGGATTATTCTGTTCCTACCTGCAAAATGTGTAGGAGCACTGCAAGCCTGTCTCGAATCACATTAAGCGGAGAGCCTGAACCAGAGGCGGAGAAAGTCCAAAACTTACCTGAAAGAAAATAAAAAAATTCTTGAAATGTTATAGGATATAAAAATTCCCGGAGCGATTCGGCTGTGCCTCGCTACCGCCCTGATCATCTAAGGGTATCAACCTCAAGCAAAATATTCACATATTACCCAGATGTCTTTAAGCACCTTCTGGATTGCATCGAATCCCAGACGACACAACACCCTAGTGTCCATTCTACGTCTCTATTTGCTGTTCATATACAGGTCTCAAAAGTGCTCGCTTTCCTATAAGCATTGACACCGTCTGCATTTATATGCATCTGAATGTCAAGTCTTCACGTTCACTGCGTTGTGAGAACCCTTTCAAGAGCAGGGTACTTCTCCTACCTCCATCTCGTGAATATCTGCTCGAATTCTTCTCCTAAATATTTCAAGTATATACAGATATACATTAAAATTGATAATACGTGATAAGACCAAAATTTGTCGTGGATGCATTCAAATTCCAATATAATGACAATTTAAGGACGTTTTTTAAAGCTGTACAAATCTTGTAAGAAACACTATAGTATACAATTTAGTAGAATGATTTGCTAATATCTGCAAATATGTGCGTGTGTGTGTGTGCGTACGCTGGTGGTTGCGAAAAATAAAATTTCTTGTAGTGTAAATTTTGCTTTGTTAAAGACTGCTCATCCATTATAAGAATTTCTTTTTCGTAGTCCTTCTACCCCAGCCAAGAATCACCTGTGATCTCCTCAGCATAGAGATCGGAGGCTTCGCTTTCAACAACTCCCTGTGTGCAGCTCACTGTCTCGTCAAGGGTTACAAAGGGGGCAGCTGCAAAGATGGCGTCTGCGTATGCCGGAAATGAGCTTGAGCCAACACCCTGCAGTAGCAAGAGTAAATCAGCAGATATCGACAGGTCCATCTACAGAGCCTAAGGCGCTCCATTCAGCACATTTATGGAAAATATCACAAGAAATGTGACGTAACGGATAAACTTAGTGTCATTAAAAAGTAGAATATCTTTCTAAGTTTCTGAACACATATAAAACAAACATGTAAATGGGTCTTGTATTGTACCGATATTATATCTGTAAGTAAACATTAAGCTTCTAACAGCTTTCTAGCCTAATCACCATGAGAACCCTGACAAAATAAAATATTCATCATTCAAAGTGTCCACAAGTTTAATATCATCATTCACAGCAGAACTTCACTGATGCTTTCTTAAAGAGAGAAGAATCCATTTCACAAGATTCTACATTACTTCTTCAATTTCGGTGTTAATATTATTGTCCTATTCACGTCTGTTTTTCAAGTGGTCCCTTTGCTTGAGGTTATCCTTCCGAATTTTGTTTGCGCCTCATTCATTTGATCCTCTGCGCTCAGCCACAATATACCGCCACTTCAGTCTGTTTCCTGACACCTGTACACACCTTAATCATCATTCAGCCCGTCATTCTGGTACTTCTGCTCGTGGCAGGTTCCCTGGTGCACAGCGCTCCACAGGAGACACAAGATGACGGTAAGTCCATATACAAATCTACAGGCCTAAATAACAATGAGGAACAAACATACACGCGTACGTTTACTGTTCTGAAATTATTCGGAGAGCGAACAAAATTATAGGATATGATAGGATAGCGTGTATGCCTATTAGATTGAATTAACTACACTCTAAAGCTACTCCAATCTATCCTGATGTTTTATTGTGTCTCATAACACGCTCCATTTTGGGAACACGTTCAAGAACAGAATTGTTCGTCATCACATGCAAGGAATTCATCTAATAATTGCATGAAGTTGAACCGCTGCTACTCTCCTCTTCATCCTACCATCTACAATCATTGTGAAGTCGGGAGCGGTTTGTCGCCACAGGCTCTTGCGTCGTGTTTACAATACTCCTTAAGTTCGTCGCAGAGTATCCAAGCTCACAGCGGATGTCCCATCAGAAGTTACAATGATCGACCAAATAACAATAACAAGATGTAATGAGAACAAAACACAATATAACGCACTACAGGAATATACAAAAAATAGGGCACTGCGGGCATACAATGTCGCTGACAACCCAATATACACGGCT